>NW_027325097.1:216565-469221 GCF_028372415.1 Notamacropus eugenii
CTAGGGTTAGAGTTAGGTTTAGCGTTCGCTTTCGTAGAATCGAGGGTTAGGCTTAAGGTTAGGCTTAGGGTGAGGGTTAGGGTTAGAATCAAGCACAGTTTTAGTGTTAGGGTTAGGGTGAGGATTAGGTTTAAAGTGCTTTTAGGGCTAGTGGAAGGGATAGGTTTAGGATTAGGGTTAAGGTTTGTGTTGGTAGAATCGAGGTTTAGGGTTGGGCTTAGGGTCAGGAATGGCTTTTGGGTTAGAGTCGAGTGCATTTAGAGTTAGGGATAGTGTTGAAATTGACGATTTAGTGTTTGGGTTAGAATCGAGCACATTTATGGTTAGAGTTTTGGTTAGAATTCGTTAGGGTTAGGGTTCGTGTAAGGGGTAGGGGTAGGGTTAGAGTGCATTTAGGGGTAGGGGTAGGGGTAGGGTTAGGATTAGGGTTAGGGTTTGTGCTGATAGAATCGAAGTTTAGGGTTAGGCGTAGGGTGAGGATTGCCTTTTGGGTTACAACTGAGTGCATTTAGAGTTAGGGTTAATGGTGAGATTGACGATTTAGTGTTAGACTTAGAATCGAGCACATTAGGGTTAGAGTTATGGCTAGAATCCACTATATTTAAGCTTAGGGTTAGGGTTAGGGTTTGTGTTGGTAGAATCGAGGTTTAGGCTTAGGCTTAGGGTCAGGATTGCCTTTTGGGTTAGAGTCGAGTGCATTTAGGGTTAGGCTTAGTGTTGAGATTGACGATTTAGTGTTAGGGTTATAATCGAGCACATTGGGGTTAGAGTTGTGGTTAGAATCCAGTGCATTTAGGGTTAGGATTAGGGACAGGGTTAGGTTTGTGTTTAGGGTGAGGGTTAGAATCGAGTGCATTTAAGGATAGTGTTAGGGTTAGAGTGAGGTATAGGGTTAGCTTTCGTAGAATCGAGGGTCAGTGTTAGGGTTAGGGTTAGGGTTAGGATTAGGGTTAGAATCAGGAGCATTATTAGTGTTAGGGTTGGGGTTAGGGTCAGGGTTTGAGTGCATTTAGGGCTAGGGGAGGAGTTGGGTTAGGATTAGGGTTAGGGTTTGTGTTGGTAGAATCGAGGTTTTGGGTTAGGCTTAGGGTCAGGAGAGCATTTGGGGTCATAATTCAGAGCATTTGGGCTTAGGGTTAGTGTTGAAATTGATGATTTAGTTATAGCGTTAGAATCAGGCACATTTAGGGATAGAGTTATGATTAGAATTCAGTGCATTTACGGTTAGGGTTAGGGTTAGGTTTAGGGTCAGGGTTAGAATCGAGAGCATTAAGGATAGTGCTAGGGTTACAGTTAGGTTTAGGGTTAGCTTTCGTAGAATCGAGGGTTAGGCTTAGGGTTAGGCTTAGGGTGAGGGTTAGGGTTAGAATCAAGCACAGTTTTAGTGTTAGCGTTAGGGTGAGGATTAGGGTTAAAGTGCTTACAGGGCTAGTGGAAGGGATAGGGTTAGGATTAGGGTTAAGGTTTGTGTTGGTAGAATCGAGGTTTAGGGTTAGGCTTAGGGTCAGGATTGCATTTTGAATCAGAATCGAGTGTATTTAGGCTTTGTGTTAGTGTTCAAATTGACGATTTAGTGTTAGGGTTTGAATCGAGCACATTTAGGGTGAGAGTTATGCTTAGAATTCAGTGCATTTAGGTTTAGCGTTAGGGTTAGGGTTAGGTTGAGGGTCAGGGTTAAAATCAAGAGCATTTAAGGATAGTGCTAGGGTTATAGTTATTTTTAGCGTTCGCTTTCGTAGAATCGAGGGTTAGGCTTAAGGTTAGGCTTAGGTTTAGGGTTAGGGTTAGAATCAGGCACATTTTTAGTGGTCTGCTTTTCATAAGGGTATGGCTTAGAGTGCATTTAGGGGTAGGCGTAGGAGTAGGGTTAGGATTAGGGTTAAGGTTTGTGTTGGTAGAATCGAGGTTTAGGGTTGGGCTTGGGGTCAGGAATGACTTTTGAGTTAGAATCGAGTGCATTTAGAGTTAGGGATAGTGTTGAAATTGACGATTTAGTGTTTGGGTTAGAATCCAGCACCTTTAGGGTTAGAGTTTTGGTTAGAATTCGTTAGGGTTAGGGTTAGTGTAAGGGGTAGGGGTAGGGTTAGAGTGCATTTAGGGGTAGGGGTAGGGGTAGGGTTAGGATTAGGGTTAGGGTTTGTGTTGGTAGAATCGAAGTTTAGGGTTAGGCGTAGGGTGAGGATTGCCTTTTGTGTTACAACTGAGTGCATGTAGAGTTAGGGTTAGTGTTGAGATTGACGATTTAGTGTTAGACTTAGAATCGAGCACATTAGGGTTAGAGTTATGGCTAGAATCCACTATATTTAAGCTTAGGGTTAGGGTTAGGGTTTGTGTTGGTAGAATCGAGGTTTTGGGTTAGGCTTAGGGTCAGGAGAGAATTTCGGGTCATAATTCAGAGCATTTGGGCTTAGGGTTAGTGTTGAAATAGATGATTTAGTAATAGCGTTAGAATCAGGCACATTTAGAGATAGAGTTATGATTAGAATTCAGTGCATTTACGGTTAGTGTTAGGGTTAGGTTTAGGGTCAGGGTTAGAATCGAGAGAATTAAGGATAGTGCTAGGGTTTGAGTTAGGTTTAGGGTTAGCTTTCGTAGAATCGAGGGTTAGGCTTAGGGTTAGGCTTAGGGTGAGGGTTAGCGTTAGAATCAAGCACAGTTTTAGTGTTATCGTCAGGGTGAGGATTAGGGTTAAAGTGCATTGAGGGCTAGTGGAAGGGATAGGGTTAGGATTAGGGTTAAGGTTTGTGTTGGTAGAATCGAGGTTTAGGTTTAGGCTTAGGGTCAGGATTGCATTTTGGATCAGAATCGAGTGTATTTAGGCTTTGGGTTAGTGTTCAAATTGACGATTTAGTGTTAGGGTTTGAATCGAGCACATTTAGGGTGAGAGTTGTGCTTAGAATTCAGTGCATTTAGGGTTAGCGTTAGGGTTAGGGTTAGGTTGAGGGTCAGGGTTAAAATCGAGAGCATTTAAGGATAGTGCTAGGGTTAGAGTTAGGTTTAGCGTTCGCTTTCGTAGAATCGAGGGTTAGGCTTAAGGTTAGGCTTACGGTTAGGGTTAGGGTTAGAATCAGGCACATTTTTAGTGGTCTGCTTTTCATCAGGGTATGGCTTAGAGTGCATTTAGGGGGAGGCGTTGGAGTAGGGTTAGGATTAGGGTTAAGGTTTGTCTTGGTAGAATCGAGGTTTAGGGTTGGGCTTGGGGTCAGGAATGACTTTTGGGTTAGAGTCGAGTGCATTTAGAGATAGGGATAGTGTTGAAATTGACGATTTAGTGTTTGGTTTAGAATCGAGCACATTTAGGGTTAGAGTTTTGGTTAGAATTCGTTAGGGTTAGGGTTAGTGTAAGGGGTAGGGGTAGGGTTAGAGTGCATTTAGGGGTATGGGTAGGGGTAGGGTTAGGATTAGGGTTAGGGTTGGTGTTGGTAGAATCGAAGTTTAGGGTTAGGCGTAGGGTGAGGATTGCCTTTTGGGTTACAACTGAGTGCATTTAGAGTTAGGTTTAGTGTTGAGATTGACTATTTAGTGTTAGACTTAGAATCGAGCACATTAGGGTTAGAGTTATGGCTAGAATCCACTATATTTAAGCTTCGGGTTAGGGTTAGGGTTTGTGTTGGTAGAATCGAGGTTTAGGGTTAGGCTTAGGGTCAGGATTGCCTTTTGGGTTAGAGTCGAGTGCATTTAGGGTTAAGCTTAGTGTTGAGATTGACCATTTAGTGTTAGGGTTATAATCGAGCACATTAGGGTTAGAATTATGGTTGGAATCCAGTGCATTTAGGGTTAGGATTAGGGATAGGGTTAGGTTTATGTTTAGGGTGAGGGTTAGAATCGAGTGCATTTAAGGATAGTGTTAGGGTTAGAGTTAGGTATAAGGTTAGCTTTCGTAGAATCGAGGGTCAGTGTTCGGGTGAGGGTTAGGGTTAGGATTAGGGTTAGAATCAGGAGCATTTTTAACTTTAGGGTTGGGGTTAGGGTCAGGGTTTGAGTGCATTTAGGGGTAGGGGAGGAGTTGGGTTAGGATTAGGGTTAGGGTTTGTGTTTTTAGAATCGAGGATTTGGGTTAGGCTTAGGGTCAGGAGAGCATTTGGGGTCATAATTCAGAGCATTTGGGCTTAGTGTTAGTGTTGAAATTGATGATTTAGTTATAGCATAAGAATCAGGCACATTTAGGGATAGAGTTATGATTAGAATTCAGTGCATTTAGGGTTAAGGTTAGGGTTAGGGTTAGGTTTAGGGTCAGGGTTAGAATCGAGAGCATTAAGGATAGTGCTATGGTTAGAGTTAAGTTGAGGGGTAGCTTTCGTAGAATCGAGGGTTAGGCTTAAGGTTAGGCTTAGGGTGAGGGTTAGGGTTAAAATCAAGCACAGTTTTAGTGTTAGCGTTAGGGTGAGGATTCGGGTTAAAGTGCTTTTAGGGCTAGTGGAAGGGATAGGGTTAGGATTAGGGTTAAGGTTTGTGTTGGTAGAATCGAGGTTTAGGTTTAGGCTTAGGGTCAGGATTGCATTTTGGATCAGAATCGAGTATATTTGGGCTTTGGGTTAGTGTTCAAATTGAAGATATAGCGTTAGGGTTTGAAAAGAGCACATTTGGAGTGAGAGTCATGCTTAGAATTCAGTGCATTTAGGTTTAGCGTTAGGGTTAGGGTTAGGTTGAGGGTCAGGGTTAAAATCGAGAGCATTTAAGGATAGTGCTAGGGTTAGAGTTAGGTTTAGCGTTCGCTTTCGTAGAATCGAGGGTTAGGATTAAGGTTAAACTTAGGGTTAGGGTTAGGGTTATTAGGGGCAGGATTAGAATCTAGAGTATTTAAGCATAGTGTTAGGGTTAGACTTAGGTTTAGGGTTAGGTTTCGTAGAATTGAGGGTTAGGGTTAGTGTTAGGGTTAGGGTTAGGGTTAGGGATAGAATCAAGCGCATTTTTAGTCTTAGGGGTTGGGTCAGGGTTAGGGTTAGAGTGCATATAGCGGTAGTGATAGGAGTAGGGTTGGGATTAGGGTTAGGGTTTGCGTTGGTAGAATCGAGGTTTCGGGTTAGGCTTAGGGTCAGGATTGCCTTTTGGGTTAGAGTCGAGTGCATTTAGGGTTAGGCTTAGTGTTGAGATTGACGATTTAGTGTTAGGGTTATAATCGAGCACATTAGGGTTAGAGTTATGGTTAGAATCCAGTGCATTTAGGGTGAGGATTAGGGATAGGGTTAGGTTGATGTTTAGGGTGAGGGTTAGAATCGAGTGCATTTAAGGATAGTGTTAGGGTTAGAGTTAGGTATAGGGTTAGCTTTCTTAGAATCGATGGTCAGTGTTCGGGTGAGGGTTAGGGTTAGGATTAGGGTTAGAATCAGGAGCATTTTTAGCGTTAGGGTTGGGGTTAGGGTCAGGGTTTGTGTGCATTTAGGGGTAGGGGAGGAGTTGGGTTAGGATTAGGGTTAGGGTTTGTGTTGGTAGAATCGAGGTTTTGGGTTAGGCTTAGGGTCAGGATTGCATTTTGGATCAGAATCGAGTGTATTTAGGCTTTGGGTTAGTGTTCAAATGGACGATTTAGTGTTAGGGTTTGAATCGAGCACATTTAGGGTGAGAGTTATGCTTATAATTCAATGCATTTAGGGTTAGCGTTACGGTTAGTGTTAGGTTGAGGGTCAGGGTTAAAATCGAAAGCATGTAAGGATAGTGCTAGGGTTAGAGTTAGGTTTAGCGTTCGCTTTCGTAGAATCGAGGGTTAGGCTTAAGGTTAGGCTTAGGGTGAGGGTTAGGGTTAGAATCAAGCACAGTTTTAGTGTTAGGGTTAGGGTGAGGATTAGGTTTAAAGTGCTTTTAGGGCTAGTGGAAGGGATAGGTTTAGGATTAGGGTTAAGGTTTGTGTTGGTAGAATCGAAGTTTAGGGTTGGGCTTAGGGTCAGGAATGGCTTTTGGGTTAGAGTCGAGTGCATTTAGAGTTAGGGATAGTGTTGAAATTGACGTTTTAGTGTTTGGGTTAGAATCGAGCACATTTAGGGTTAGAGTTTTGGTTAGAATTCGTTAGGGTTAGGGTTCGTGTAAGGGGTAGGGGTAGGGTTAGAGTGCATTTAGGGGTAGGGGTAGGGGTAGGATTAGGATTAGGGTTAGGGTTTCTGCTGATAGAATCGAAGTTTAGGGTTAGGCGTAGGGTGAGGATTGCCTTTTGGGTTACAACTGAGTGCATTTAGAGTTAGGGTTAATGGTGAGATTGACGATTTAGTGTTAGACTTAGAATCGAGCACATTAGGGTTAGAGTTATGGCTAGAATCCACTATATTTAAGCTTAGGGTTAGGGTTAGGGTTTGTTTTGGTAGAATCGAGGTTTAGGCTTAGGCTTAGGGTCAGGATTGCCTTTTGGGTTAGAGTCGAGTGCATTTAGGGTTAGGCTTAGTGTTGAGATTGACGATTTAGTGTTAGGGTTATAATCGAGCACATTGGGGTTAGAGTTGTGGTTAGAATCCAGTGCATTTAGGGTTAGGATTAGGGACAGGGTTAGGTTTGTGTTTAGGGTGAGGGTTAGAATCGAGTGCATTTAAGGATAGTGTTAGGGTTAGAGTTAGGTATAGGGTTAGCTTTCGTAGGATCTAGTGTCAGTGTTAGGGTTAGGGTTAGGGTTAGGATTAGGGTTAGAATCAGAAGCATTATTAGTGTTAGGGTTGGGGTTAGGGTCAGGGTTTGAGTGCATTTAGGGGTAGGGGAGGAGTTGGGTTAGGATTAGGGTTAGGGTTTGTGTTGGTAGAATCGAGGTTTTGGGTTAGGCTTAGGGTCAGGAGAGCATTTCGGGTCATAATTCAGAGCATTTTGGCTTAGGGTTATTGTTGAAATTGATGATTTAGTTATAGCGTTAGAATCAGGCACATTTAGGGATAGAGTTATGATTAGAATTCAGTGCATTTACGGTTAGGGTTAGGGTTAGGTTTAGGGTCAGGGTTAGAATCGAGAGCCTTAAGGATAGTGCTAGGGTTACAGTTAGGTTTAGGGTTAGCTTTCGTAGAATCGAGGGTTAGGCTTAGGGTTAGGCTTAGGGTGAGGGTTAGGGTTAGAATCAAGCACAGTTTTAGTGTTAGCGTTAGGGGGAGGATTAGGGTTAAAGTGCTTATAGGGCTAGTGAAAGGGATAGGGTTAGGATTAGGGTTAAGGTTTGTGTTGGTAGAATCGAGGTTTCGGATTAGGCTTAGGGTCAGGATTGCATTTTGAATCAGAATCGAGTGTATTTTGGCTTTGGGTTAGTGTTCAAATGGGCGATTTAGTGTTAGGGTTTGAATCGAGCACATTTAGGGTGAGAGTTAAGCTTAGAATTCAGTGCATTTAGGGTTAGCGTTAGGGTTAGGGTTAGGTTGAGGGTCAGGGATAAAATCGAGAGCATTTAAGGGTAGTGCTAGGGTTAGCGTTAGGTTTAGCGTTCGCTTTCATAGAATCGAGGGTTAGGCTTAAGGTTAGGCTTAGGGTTAGGGTAAGGGTTAGAATCAGGCACATTTTTAGTGGTCTGCTTTACATCAGGGTATGGCTTAGAGTGCATTTAGGGGTAGGGGTAGGGTTAGGATTAGGGTTAGGGTTTGTGTTGGTAGAATCGAGGTTTAGGGTTAGGCGTAGGGTGAGAATTGCCTTTTGGGTTTCAAATGAGTGCATTTAGAGTTAGGGTTAGTGTTGAGATTGACGATTTAGTGTTAAACTTCGAATCGAGAACATTAGGGTTAGAATTATGGTTAGAATTCACTATATTTAGGCTTAGAGTTAGGGTTATGGTTTGTGTTGGTAGAATAGAGGTTTAGGCTTAGGCTTAGGGTCAGGATTGCCTTTTGGGTTAGAGTCGAGTGCATTTAGGGTTAGGCTAAGTGTTGAGATTGACGATTTAGTGTTAGGGTTATAATCGAGCACATTAGGGTTAGAGTTGTGGTTAGAATCCAGTGCATTTAGGGTGAGGATTAGGGATAGGGTTAGGTTTATGTTTAGGGTGAGGGTTAGAATCGAGTGCATTTAAGGATAGTGTTAGGGTTAGAGTTAGGTATAGGGTTAGCTTTCTTAGAATCGAGGGTCAGTGTTCGGGTGAGGGTTAGGGTTAGGATTAGGGTTAGAATGAGGAGCATTTTTAGCGTTAGGGTTGGGGTTAGGGTCAGGGTTTGAGTGCATTTAGGGCTAGGGGAGGAGTTGGGTTAGGATTAGGGTTAGGGTTTGTGTTGGTAGAATCGAGGTTTTGGGTTAGGCTTAGGGTCAGGATTGCATTTTGGATCAGAATCGAGTGTATTTAGGCTTTGGGTTAGTGTTCAAATGGACGATTTAGTGTTAGGGTTTGAATCGATCACATTTAGGGTGAGAGTTATGCGTATAATTCAATGCATTTAGGGTTAGCGTTAGGGTTAGTGTTAGGTTGAGGGTCAGGGTTAAAATCGAGAGCATTTAAGGATAGTGCTAGGGTTAGAGTTAGGTTTAGCATTCGCTTTCGTAGAATCGAGGGTCAGTGTTAGGGTTAGGGTTAGGGTTAGGATTAGGGTTAGAATCAGGAGCATTTTTAGCGTTAGGGTTGGGGTTAGGGTCAGGGTTTGAGTGCATTTAGGGGTAGGGGAGGAGTTGGGTTAGGATTAGGGTTAGGGTTTGTGTTGGTAGAATCGAGGTTTTGGGTTAGGCTTAGGGTCAGGAGAGCATTTGGGGTCATAATTCAGAGCATTTGGGCTTAGGGTTAGTGTTGAAATTGATGATTTAGTTATAGCGTTAGAATCAGGCACATTTAGGGATTGAGTTATGATTAGAATTCAGTGCATTTAGGGTTAGCATTAGGGTTAGGGTTAGGTTGAGGGTCAGGGTTAAAATCGAGAGCATTTAAGGATAGTGCTAGGGTTAGAGTTAGGTTTAGCGTTCGCTTTCGTAGAATCGAGGGTTAGGCTTAAGGTTAGGCTTAGGGTTAGGGTTAGGGTTATTAGGGGCAGGATTAGAATCGAGAGTATTTAAGCATAGTGTTAGGGTTAGACTTAGGTTTAGGGTTAGGTTTCGTAGAATTGAGGATTAGGGTTAGTGTTAGGGTTAGGAATAGGGTTAGGGATAGAATCAAGCGCATTTTTACTCTTAGGGGTTGGGTCAGGGTTAGGGTTAGAGTGCATATAGCGGTAGTGATAGGAGTAGGGTTGGGATTAGGGTTAGGGTTTGTGTTGGTAGAATCGAGGTTTAGGTTTAGGCTTAGGGTCATGATTGCATTTTGGATCAGAATCGAGTGTATTTAGGCTTTGGCTTAGGATTCACGTTGACCATTTAGTGTTAGGGTTTGAATCGAGCACATTTAGGGTTAGAGTTATGCTTAGAATTCAGTGCATTTAGGGTTAGGGTTAGGGTTAGGGTCAGTTTTAAAATCGAGAGCATTTAAGGATAGTGCTAGGGTTAGAGTTAGGTTTAGCGTTCGCTTTCGTAGAATCGAGGGTTAGGCTTAACGTTAGGCTTAGGGTTAGGGTTAGGGTTAGAATCAGGCGCATTTTTAGTGTTCTGGTTTTCGTTACGGTATGGCTTAGAGTGCATTTAGGGGTAGGGGTAGGAGTAGGGTTAGGATTAGTGTTAAGGTTTGTGTTGGTAGAATCGAGGTTTAGGGTTAGGCTCAGGGTCAGGAATGGCTTTTGGGTTAGAATGCAGTGCATTTATTCTTAGGCATAGTGTTGAAATTGACGATTTAGTGTTAGGGTTAGAATCGAGCACATTTAGTGTTAGAGGTTTGGTTAGAATTCGTTAGGGTTAGTGTTAGGGGTAGGGGTAGGGGTAGAGTGCATTTAGGGGTAGAGGTAGGGGTAGGGTTAGGATTAGGGTTAGGGTCTGTGTTGGTAGAATCGAAGTTTAGGGTATTGATTAGGGTCAGGATTGCCTTTTAGGTTAGAATCGAGTTCATTTAGGGTTAGGGTTAGTGTTGCGATTGATGATTTAGTGTTAGGGTTATAATCGAGCACATTTAGGGTTAGAGTTATGGTTAGAATTCAGTGCTTTTAGGGTTAGGGTTAGGATTAGGGTTAGGGTTAGGGTTAGGTTTAGGGTTCGGGTTAGGGTTAAAATCAGGAGCATTTAAGAATAGTGCTAGGGTTAGAGTTAGGTTTAGCGTTCGCTTTCGTAGAATCGAGGCTTAGGCTTAACGTTAGGCTTAGGGTTAGTGTTAGGGTTAGGATCAGGCGCATTTTTAGTGTTCTGGTTTTCGTTAGGGTATGGCTTAGAGTGCATTTAGGGGTAGGGGTAGGAGTAGGGTTAGGATTAGGGTTAAGGTTTGTGTTGGTAGAATCGAGGTTTAGGGTTAGGCTTAGGGTCAGGAATGGCTTTTGGGTTAGAATGCAGTGCATTTATTCTTAGGCATAGTGTTGAAATTGACGATTTAGTGTTAGGGTTAGAATCGAGCACATTTAGTGTTAGAGTTTTGGTTAGAATTCTTTAGGGTTAGGGTTAGGGGTAGGGGTAGGGTTAGAGTGCATTTAGGGGTAGGGGTAGGGGTAGGGTTAGGATTAGGCTTAGGGTTTGTGTTGGTAGAATCGAAGTTTAGGGTACGGCTTAGGGTCAGGATTGCCTTTTGGGTTAGAATCGAGTGCATTTAGGGTTAGGGTTAGTGTTGAGATTGATGATTTAGTGTTAGGGTTATAATCGAGCACATGAGGGTTAGAGTTATGGTTAGAATCCACTGCATTTATTGTTAGGATTAGGGTTAGGGTTATGTTTAGGGTGAGGGTTAGAATCGAGTGCATTTAAGGATAGTGTTGGGGGTAGAGTTATGTATAAGGTTAGCTCTCGTAGAATCGAGGGTTAGGGTTAGGGTTAGGGTGAGAATTGCCTTTTGGGTTAGAATCGAGTGCATTTAGGGTTAGGGTTAGTGTTGAGATTGACGATTTAGAGTTAGTGTTAGAATCAAGCACATTAGGATTAGAGTTATGGTTAGAATCCAGTGCATTTAGGGTTTGAATTATGGTTAGGGTTAGGGTTATGTTGAGGGTGATGGTTAGCATCGAGTGCATTTAAGGATAGTGTTAGGGTTAAAATTAGGTATAGGGTTAGCTTCCGTAGAATCGAGGGTCAGTGTTAGAGTTAGGGTTAGGGTCAGGATTAGGGTTAAAATCAAGCGCATTTTTAGTATTAGGGTTGGGGTTAGGGTCAGGGTTTGAGTGCATTGAGAGGTAGGGCAGGAGTTGGGTTTGGATTAGGGTTAGGGTTTTTGTTGGTAGAATCGAGGTTTTGGGTTAGGCTTAGTGTCAGGAGAGCATTTGGGGTCAAAATTCACAGCATTTGGGCTTAGGGTTAGTGTTGAAATTGATGATTTAGTCATAGCGCTAGAATCAGGCACATTTAGGGATAGAGTTAGGATTAGAATTCAGTGCATTTAGGGTTAGGGTTAGGGTTAGGGTTAGGTTGAGGTTCAGGGTTAAAATCGAGAGCATTTAAGGATAGTGCTAGGGTTAGAGTTAGGTTTAGCGTTCGCTTTCGTAGAATCGAGGGTTAGGCTTAAGGTTAAGCTTAGGGTTAGTGTTAGGGGTATTAGGGGCAGGATTAGAATCGAGAGTATTTAAGCATAGTGTTAGGGTTAGACTTAGGTTTAGGGTTAGGTTTCGTAGAATTGAGGGTTAGGGTTAGTGTTAGGGTTAGGGTTAGGGTTAGGGATAGAATCAAGCGCATTTTTAGTCTTAGGGGTTGGGTCAGGGTTAGGGTTAGAGTGCATATAGCGGTAGTGATATTAGTAGGGTTGGGATTAGGGTTAGGGTTTGCGTTGGTAGAATCGAGGTTTCGGGTTAGGCTTAGGGTCAGGATTGCCTTTTTGGTTAGAGTCGAGTGCATTTAGGGTTAGGCTTAGTGTTGAGATTGACGATTTAGTGTTAGGGTTATAATCGAGCACATTAGGGTTAGAGTTATGGTTAGAATCCAGTGCATTTAGGGTGAGGATTAGGGATAGGGTTAGGTTTATGTTTAGGGTGAGGGTTAGAATCGAGTGCATTTAAGGATAGTGTTAGGGTTAGAGTTAGGTATAGGGTTAGCTTTCTTAGAATCGAGGGTCAGTGTTCGGGTGAGGGTTAGGGTTAGGATTAGGGTTGGAATCAGGAGCATTTTTAGCGTTAGGGTTGGGGTTAGGGTTAGGGTTTGAGTGCATTTAGGGGTAGGGGAGGAGTTGGGTTAGGATTAGGGTTAGGGTTTGTGTTGGTAGAATCGAGGTTTTGGGTTAGGCTTAGGGTCAGGATTGCATTTTGGATCAGAATCGAGTGTATTTAGGCTTTGGGTTAGTGTTCAAATGGACGATTTAGTGTTAGGGTTTGAATCGAGCACATTTAGGGTGAGAGTTATGCTTAGAATTCAATGCATTTAGTGTTAGCGTTAGGGTTAGGGTTAGGTTGAGGGTCAGGGTTAAAATCGAGAGCATGTAAGGATAGTGCTAGGGTTAGAGTTAGGTTTAGCGTTCACTTTCGTAGAATCGAGGGTTAGGCTTAAGGTTAGGCTTAGGGTGAGGGTTAGGGTTAGAATCAAGCACAGTTTTAGTGTTAGCGTGAGGGTAAGGATTAGGGTTAAAGTGCTTTTAGGGATAGTGGAAGGGATAGGGTTAGGATTAGGGTTAAGGTTTGTGTTGGTAGAATCGAGGTTTAGGGTTGGGCTTAGGGTCAGGAATGGCTTTTGGGTTAGAGTCGAGTGCATTTAGGGTTAGGGATAGTGTTGAAATTGACGATTTAGTGTTTGGGTTAGAATCGAGCAAATTTAGGATTAGAGTTTTGGTTAGAATTCGTTAGGTTTAGGGTTCGTGTAAGGGGTAGGGGTAGGGTTAGAGTGCATTTAGGGGTAGGGGTAGGGGTAGGGTTAGGATTAGGGTTAGGGTTTGTGCTGGTAGAATCGAAGTTTAGGGTTAGGCGTAGGGTGAGGATTGCCTTTTGGGTTACAACTGAGTGCATTTAGAGTTAGGGTTAGTGTTGAGATTGACGATTTAGTGTTAGACTTAGAATCGAGCACATTAGGGTTAGAGTTATGGCTAGAATCCACTATATTTAAGATTAGGGTTAGGGTTAGGGTTTGTGTTGGTAGAATCGAGGTTTAGGGTTAGGCTTAGGGTCAGGATTGCCTTTTGGGTTAGAGTCGAGTGCATTTAGGGTTAGGCTTAGTGTTGAGATTGACGATTTAGTGTTAGGGTTATAATCGAGCACATTAGGGTTAGAGTTGTGGTTAGAATCCAGTGCATTTAGGGTTAGTATTAGGGACAGGGTTAGGTTTATGTTTAGGGTGAGGGTTAGAATGGAGTGCATTTAAGGATAGTGTTAGGTTTAGAGTGAGGTATAGGGTTAGCTAACGTAGAATCGAGGGTCAGTGTTAGGGTTAGGGTTAGGGTTAGGATTAGGGTTAGAATCAGGAGAATTTTTAGTGTTAGGGTTGGGGTTAGGGTCAGGGTTTGAGTGCATTTAGGGCTAGGGGAGGAGTTGGGTTAGGATTAGGGTTAGGGTTTGTGTTGGTAGAATCGAGGTTTAGGGTTAGGCGTAGGGTGAGAATTGCCTTTTGGGTTTCAAATGAGTGCATTTAGAGTTAGGGTTAGTGTTGAGATTGACGATTTAGTGTTAAACTTCGAATCGAGAACATTAGGGTTAGAATTATGGTTAGAATTCACTATATTTAGGCTTAGAGTTAGGGTTATGGTTTGTGTTGGTAGAATAGAGGTTTAGGCTTAGGCTTAGGGTCAGGATTGCCTTTTGGGTTAGAGTCGAGTGCATTTAGGGTTAGGCTAAGTGTTGAGATTGACGATTTAGTGTTAGGGTTATAATCGAGCACATTAGGGTTAGAGTTGTGGTTAGAATCCAGTGCATTTAGGGTGAGGATTAGGGATAGGGTTAGGTTTATGTTTAGGGTGAGGGTTAGAATCGAGTGCATTTAAGGATAGTGTTAGGGTTAGAGTTAGGTATAGGGTTAGCTTTCTTAGAATCGAGGGTCAGTGTTCGGGTGAGGGTTAGGGTTAGGATTAGGGTTAGAATGAGGAGCATTTTTAGCGTTAGGGTTGGGGTTAGGGTCAGGGTTTGAGTGCATTTAGGGCTAGGGGAGGAGTTGGGTTAGGATTAGGGTTAGGGTTTGTGTTGGTAGAATCGAGGTTTTGGGTTAGGCTTAGGGTCAGGATTGCATTTTGGATCAGAATCGAGTGTATTTAGGCTTTGGGTTAGTGTTCAAATGGACGATTTAGTGTTAGGGTTTGAATCGATCACATTTAGGGTGAGAGTTATGCGTATAATTCAATGCATTTAGGGTTAGCGTTAGGGTTAGTGTTAGGTTGAGGGTCAGGGTTAAAATCGAGAGCATTTAAGGATAGTGCTAGGGTTAGAGTTAGGTTTAGCATTCGCTTTCGTAGAATCGAGGGTCAGTGTTAGGGTTAGGGTTAGGGTTAGGATTAGGGTTAGAATCAGGAGCATTTTTAGCGTTAGGGTTGGGGTTAGGGTCAGGGTTTGAGTGCATTTAGGGGTAGGGGAGGAGTTGGGTTAGGATTAGGGTTAGGGTTTGTGTTGGTAGAATCGAGGTTTTGGGTTAGGCTTAGGGTCAGGAGAGCATTTGGGGTCATAATTCAGAGCATTTGGGCTTAGGGTTAGTGTTGAAATTGATGATTTAGTTATAGCGTTAGAATCAGGCACATTTAGGGATTGAGTTATGATTAGAATTCAGTGCATTTAGGGTTAGCATTAGGGTTAGGGTTAGGTTGAGGGTCAGGGTTAAAATCGAGAGCATTTAAGGATAGTGCTAGGGTTAGAGTTAGGTTTAGCGTTCGCTTTCGTAGAATCGAGGGTTAGGCTTAAGGTTAGGCTTAGGGTTAGGGTTAGGGTTATTAGGGGCAGGATTAGAATCGAGAGTATTTAAGCATAGTGTTAGGGTTAGACTTAGGTTTAGGGTTAGGTTTCGTAGAATTGAGGATTAGGGTTAGTGTTAGGGTTAGGAATAGGGTTAGGGATAGAATCAAGCGCATTTTTACTCTTAGGGGTTGGGTCAGGGTTAGGGTTAGAGTGCATATAGCGGTAGTGATAGGAGTAGGGTTGGGATTAGGGTTAGGGTTTGTGTTGGTAGAATCGAGGTTTAGGTTTAGGCTTAGGGTCATGATTGCATTTTGGATCAGAATCGAGTGTATTTAGGCTTTGGCTTAGGATTCACGTTGACCATTTAGTGTTAGGGTTTGAATCGAGCACATTTAGGGTTAGAGTTATGCTTAGAATTCAGTGCATTTAGGGTTAGGGTTAGGGTTAGGGTCAGTTTTAAAATCGAGAGCATTTAAGGATAGTGCTAGGGTTAGAGTTAGGTTTAGCGTTCGCTTTCGTAGAATCGAGGGTTAGGCTTAACGTTAGGCTTAGGGTTAGGGTTAGGGTTAGAATCAGGCGCATTTTTAGTGTTCTGGTTTTCGTTACGGTATGGCTTAGAGTGCATTTAGGGGTAGGGGTAGGAGTAGGGTTAGGATTAGTGTTAAGGTTTGTGTTGGTAGAATCGAGGTTTAGGGTTAGGCTCAGGGTCAGGAATGGCTTTTGGGTTAGAATGCAGTGCATTTATTCTTAGGCATAGTGTTGAAATTGACGATTTAGTGTTAGGGTTAGAATCGAGCACATTTAGTGTTAGAGGTTTGGTTAGAATTCGTTAGGGTTAGTGTTAGGGGTAGGGGTAGGGGTAGAGTGCATTTAGGGGTAGAGGTAGGGGTAGGGTTAGGATTAGGGTTAGGGTCTGTGTTGGTAGAATCGAAGTTTAGGGTATTGATTAGGGTCAGGATTGCCTTTTAGGTTAGAATCGAGTTCATTTAGGGTTAGGGTTAGTGTTGCGATTGATGATTTAGTGTTAGGGTTATAATCGAGCACATTTAGGGTTAGAGTTATGGTTAGAATTCAGTGCTTTTAGGGTTAGGGTTAGGATTAGGGTTAGGGTTAGGGTTAGGTTTAGGGTTCGGGTTAGGGTTAAAATCAGGAGCATTTAAGAATAGTGCTAGGGTTAGAGTTAGGTTTAGCGTTCGCTTTCGTAGAATCGAGGCTTAGGCTTAACGTTAGGCTTAGGGTTAGTGTTAGGGTTAGGATCAGGCGCATTTTTAGTGTTCTGGTTTTCGTTAGGGTATGGCTTAGAGTGCATTTAGGGGTAGGGGTAGGAGTAGGGTTAGGATTAGGGTTAAGGTTTGTGTTGGTAGAATCGAGGTTTAGGGTTAGGCTTAGGGTCAGGAATGGCTTTTGGGTTAGAATGCAGTGCATTTATTCTTAGGCATAGTGTTGAAATTGACGATTTAGTGTTAGGGTTAGAATCGAGCACATTTAGTGTTAGAGTTTTGGTTAGAATTCTTTAGGGTTAGGGTTAGGGGTAGGGGTAGGGTTAGAGTGCATTTAGGGGTAGGGGTAGGGGTAGGGTTAGGATTAGGCTTAGGGTTTGTGTTGGTAGAATCGAAGTTTAGGGTACGGCTTAGGGTCAGGATTGCCTTTTGGGTTAGATCGAGTGCATTTAGGGTTAGGGTTAGTGTTGAGATTGATGATTTAGTGTTAGGGTTATAATCGAGCACATGAGGGTTAGAGTTATGGTTAGAATCCACTGCATTTATTGTTAGGATTAGGGTTAGGGTTATGTTTTAGGGTGAGGGTTAGAATCGAGTGCATTTAAGGATAGTGTTGGGGGTAGAGTTATGTATAAGGTTAGCTCTCGTAGAATCGAGGGTTAGGGTTAGGGTTAGGGTGAGAATTGCCTTTTGGGTTAGAATCGAGTGCATTTAGGGTTTAGGGTTAGTGTTGAGATTGACGATTTAGAGTTAGTGTTAGAATCAAGCACATTAGGATTAGAGTTATGGTTAGAATCCAGTGCATTTAGGGTTTGAATTATGGTTAGGGTTAGGGTTATGTTGAGGGTGATGGTTAGCATCGAGTGCATTTAAGGATAGTGTTAGGGTTAAAATTAGGTATAGGGTTAGCTTCCGTAGAATCGAGGGGTCAGTGTTAGAGTTAGGGTTAGGGTCAGGATTAGGGTTAAAATCAAGCGCATTTTTAGTATTAGGGTTGGGGTTAGGGTCAGGGTTTGAGTGCATTGAGAGGTAGGGCAGGAGTTGGGTTGTGGATTAGGGTTAGGGTTTTTGTTGGTAGAATCGAGGTTTTGGGTTAGGCTTAGTGTCAGGAGAGCATTTGGGGTCAAAATTCACAGCATTTGGGCTTAGGGTTAGTGTTGAAATTGATGATTTAGTCATAGCGCTAGAATCAGCACATTTAGGGATAGAGTTAGATTAGAATTCAGTGCATTTAGGGTTAGGTTAGGGTTAGGGTTAGGTTGAGGTTCAGGTTAAAATCGAGAGCATTTAAGGATAGTGCTAGGGTTAGAGTTAGGTTTAGCGTTCGCTTTCGTAGAATCGAGGGTTAGGGCTTAAGGTTAAGCTTAGGGTTAGTGTTAGGGGTAATTAGGGGCAGGATTAGAATCGAGAGTATTTAAGCATAGTGTTAGGGTTAGACTTAGGTTTAGGGGTTAGGTTTCGTTAGAATTGAGGGTTAGGGTTAGTGTTAGGGTTAGGGTTAGGTGTAGGGATAGAATCAAGCGCATTTTTAGTCTTAGGGGTTGGGTCAGGGTTAGGGGTTTAGAGTGCATATAGCGGTAGTGATATTAGTAGGGTTGGGATTAGGGTTAGGGTTTGCGTTGGTAGAATCGAGGTTTCGGGTTAGGCTTAGGGTCAGGATTGCCTTTTTGGTTAGAGTCGAGTGCATTTAGGTTAGGCTTAGTGTTGAGATTGACGATTTAGTGTTAGGGTTATAATCGAGCACATTAGGGTTAGAGTTATGGTTAGAATCCAGTGCATTTAGGTGAGGATTAGGGATAGGGTTAGGTTTATGTTTAGGGTGAGGGTTAGAATCGAGTGCATTTAAGGATAGTGTTAGGGTTAGAGTTAGGTATAGGGTTAGCTTTCTTAGAATCGAGGGTCAGTGTTCGGGTGAGGGTTAGGGTTAGGATTAGGGTTGGAATCAGGAGCATTTTTAGCGTTAGGGTTGGGGTTAGGGTTAGGGTTTGAGTGCATTTAGGGGTAGGGGAGGAGTTGGGTTAGGATTAGGGTTAGGGTTTGTGTTGGTAGAATCGAGGTTTTGGGTTAGGCTTAGGGTCAGGATTGCATTCTTTGGATCAGAATCGAGTGTATTTAGGATTTGGGTTAGTGTTCAAATGGACGATTTAGTGTTAGGGTTTGAATCGAGCACATTTAGGGTGAGAGTTATGCTTAGAATTCAATGCATTTAGTGTTAGCGTTAGGGTTAGGGTTAGGTTGAGGGTCAGGTTAAAATCGAGAGCATGTAAGGATAGTGCTAGGGTTAGAGTTAGGTTTAGCGTTCGCTTTCGTAGAATCGAGGGTTAGGCTTAAGGTTAGGCTTAGGGTGAGGGTTAGGGTTAGAATCAAGCACAGTTTTAGTGTTAGCGTGAGGGTAAGGATTAGGGTTAAAGTGCTTTTAGGGATAGTGGAAGGGGATAGGGTTAGGATTAGGGTTAAGGTTTGTGTTGGTAGAATCGAGGTTTAGGGTTGGGCTTAGGGTCAGGAATGGCTTTTGGGTTAGAGTCGAGTGCATTTAGGGTTTAGGGATAGTGTTGAAATTGACGATTTAGTGTTTGGGTTAGAATCGAGCAATTTAGGATTAGAGTTTTGGTTAGAATTCGTTAGGTTTAGGGTTCGTGTAAGGGGTAGGGGTAGGGTTAGAGTGCATTTAGGGTAGGGGTAGGGGTAGGGTTAGGATTAGGGTTAGGGTTTGTGCTGGTAGAATCGAAGTTTAGGGTTAGGCGTAGGGTGAGGATTGCCTTTTGGGGTTACAACTGAGTGCATTTAGAGTTAGGTTAGTGTTGAGATTGACGATTTAGTGTTAGACTTAGAATCGAGCACATTAGGGTTAGAGTTATGGCTAGAATCCACTATATTTAAGATTAGGGTTAGGGGTTAGGGTTTGTGTTGGTAGAATCGAGGTTTAGGGTTAGGCTTAGGGTCAGGATTGCCTTTTGGGTTAGAGTCGAGTGCATTTAGGGTTAGGCTTAGTGTTGAGATTGACGATTTAGTGTTAGGGTTATAATCGAGCACATTAGGTTAGAGTTGTGGTTAGAATCCAGTGCATTTAGGGTTAGTATTAGGGACAGGGTTAGGTTTATGTTTAGGGTGAGGGTTAGAATGGAGTGCATTTAAGGATAGTGTTAGGTTAGAGTGAGGTATAGGGGCTAACGTAGAATCGAGGGTCAGTGTTAGGGTTAGGGTTAGGGTTAGGATTAGGGTTAGAATCAGGAGAATTTTTAGTGTTAGGGTTGGGGTTAGGGTCAGGGTTTGAGTGCATTTAGGGCTAGGGGAGGAGTTGGGTTAGGATTAGGGTTAGGGTTTGTGTTGGTAGAATCGAGGTTTTGGGTTAGCCTTGGGCCCAGGAGAGCATTTGGGGCCATAATTCAGAGCATTTGGGCTTAGGGTTAGTGTTGAAATTGATGATTTAGTTATAGCGTTAGAATCAGGCACATTTAGGGATAGAGTTATGATTAGAATTCAGTGCATTTAGGGTTAGGGTTAGGGTTAGGGTTAGGTTTAGGGTCAGGGTTAGAATCGAGAGCATTAAGGATAGTGCTAGGGTTAGAGTTAGGTTAAGGGTTAGCTTTCGTAGAATCGAGGGTTAGGCTTAGGGTTAGGCTTAGGGTGAGGATTAGGGTTAGAATCAAGCACAGTTTTAGTGTTAGCGTTAGGGTGAGGATTAGGGTTAAAGTGCTTTTAGGGCCAGTGGAAGGGATAGGGTTAGGATTAGGGTTAAGGTTTGTGTTGGTAGAATCGAGGGTTAGGTTTAGGCTTAGGGTCAGGATTGCATTTTGAATCAGAATCGAGTGTATTTAGGCTTTGTGTTAGTGTTCAAATTGACGATTTAGTGTTAGGGTTTGAATCGAGCACATTTAGGGTGAGAGTTATGCTTAGAATTCAGTGCATTTAGGTTTAGCGTTAGGGTTAGGGTTAGGTTGAGGGTCAGGTTTAAAATCAAGAGCATTTAAGGATAGTGCTAGGGTTATAGTTATTTTTAGCGTTCGCTTTCGTAGAATCGAGGGTTAGGCTTAAGGTTAGGCTTAGGTTTAGGGTTAGGGTTAGAATCAGGCACATTTTTAGTGGTCTGCTTGTCATCAGGGTATGGCTTAGAGTGCATTTAGGGGTAGGCGTAGGAGTAGGGTTAGGATTAGGGTTAAGGTTTGTGTTGGTAGAATCGAGGTTTAGGGTTGGGCTTGGGGTCAGGAATGACTTTTGAGTTAGAATCGAGTGCATTTAGAGTTAGGGATAGTGTTGAAATTGACGATTTAGTGTTTGGGTTAGAATCCAGCACATTTAGGGTTAGAGTTTTGGTTAGAATTCCTTAGGGTTAGGGTTAGTGTAAGGGGTAGGGGTAGGGTTAGAGTGCATTTAGGGGTAGGGGTAGGGGTAGGGTTAGGATTAGGGTTAGGGTTTGTGTTGGTAGAATCGAAGTTTAGGGTTAGGCGTAGGGTGAGGATTGCCTTTTGGGTTACAACTGAGTGCATGTAGAGTTAGGGTTAGTGTTGAGATTGACGATTTAGTGTTAGACTTAGAATCGAGCACATTAGGGTTAGAGTTATGGCTAGAATCCACTATATTTAAGCTTAGGGTTAGGGTTAGGGTTTGTGTTGGTAGAATCGAGGTTTTGGGTTAGGCTTAGGGTCAGGAGAGCATTTGGGGTCATAATTCAGAGCATTTGGGCTTAGGGTTAGTGTTGAAATTGATGATTTAGTAATAGCGTTAGAATCAGGCACATTTAGAGATAGAGTTATGATTAGAATTCAGTGCATTTACGGTTAGTGTTAGGATTAGGTTTAGGGTCAGGGTTAGAATCGAGAGCATTAAGGATAGTGCTAGGGTTAGAGTTAGGTTTAGGGTTAGCTTTCGTAGAATCGAGGGTTAGGCTTAGGGTTAGGCTTAGGGTGAGGGTTAGCGTTAGAATCAAGCACAGTTTTAGTGTTATCGTCAGGGTGAGGATTAGGGTTAAAGTGCATTGAGGGCTAGTGGAAGGGATAGGGTTAGGATTAGGGTTAAGGTTTGTGTTGGTAGAATCGAGGTTTAGGTTTAGGCTTAGGGTCAGGATTGCATTTTGGATCAGAATCGAGTGTATTTAGGCTTTGGGTTAGTGTTCAAATTGACGATTTAGTGTTAGGGTTTGAATCGAGCACATTTAGGGTGAGAGTTTTGCTTAGAATTCAGTGCATTTAGGGTTAGCGTTAGGGTTAGGGTTAGGTTGAGGGTCAGGGTTAAAATCGAGAGCATTTAAGGATAGTGCTAGGGTTAGAGTTAGGTTTAGCGTTCGCTTTCGTAGAATCGAGGGTTAGGCTTAAGGTTAGGCTTAGGTTTAGGGTTAGGGTTAGAATCAGGCACATTTTTAGTGGTCTGCTTTTCATCAGGGTATGGCTTAGAGTGCATTTAGGGGTAGGCGTAGGAGTAGGGTTAGGATTAGGGTTAAGGTTTGTCTTGGTAGAATCGAGGATTAGGGTTGGGCTTGGGGTCAGGAATGACTTTTGGGTTAGAGTCGAGTGCATTTAGGGTTAGGGATAGTGTTGAAATTGACGATTTAGTGTTTGGGTTAGAATCGAGCACATTTAGGGTTAGAGTTTTGGTTAGAATTCGTTAGGGTTAGGGTTAGTGTAAGGGGTAGGGGTAGGGTTAGAGTGCATTTAGGGGTAGGGGTAGGGGTAGGGTTAGGATTAGGGTTAGGGTTGGTGTTGGTAGAATCGAAGTTTAGGGTTAGGCGTAGGGTGAGGATTGCCTTTTGGGTTACAACTGAGTGCATTTAGAGTTAGGGTTAGTGTTGAGATTGACGATTTAGTGTTAGACTTAGAATCGAGCACATTAGGGTTAGAGTTATGGCTAGAATCCACTATATTTAAGCTTAGGGTTAGGGTTAGGGTTTGTGTTGGTAGAATCGAGGTTTAGGGTTAGGCTTAGGGTCAGGATTGCCTTTTGGGTTAGAGTCGAGTGCATTTAGGGTTAGGCTTAGTGTTGAGATTGACCATTTAGTGTTAGGGTTATAATCGAGCACATTAGGGTTAGAGTTATGGTTAGAATCCAGTGCATTTAGGGTTAGGATTAGGGATAGGGTTAGGTTTCTGTTTAGGGTGAGGGTTAGAATCGAGTGCATTTAAGGATAGTGTTAGGGTTAGAGTTAGGTATAAGGTTAGCTTTCGTAGAATCGAGGGTCAGTGTTCGGGTGAGGGTTAGGGTTAGGATTAGGGTTAGAATCAGGAGCATTTTTAGCGTTTGGGTTGGGGTTAGGGTCAGGGTTTGAGTGCATTTACGGGTAGGGGAGGAGTTGGGTTAGGATTAGGGTTAGGGTTTGTGTTGGTAGAATCGAGGATTTGGGTTAGGCTTAGGGTCAGGAGAGCATTTGGGGTCATAATTCAGAGCATTTGGGCTTAGGGTTAGTGTTGAAATTGATGATTTAGTTATAGCGTAAGAATCAGGCACATTTAGGGATACAGTTATGATTAGAATTCAGTGCATTTAGGGTTAAGGTTAGGGTTAGGGTTAGGTTTAGGGTCAGGGTTAGAATCGAGAGCATTAATGATAGCGCTATGGTTAGAGTTAAGTTGAGGGTTAGCTTTCGTAGAATCGAGGGTTAGGCTTAAGGTTAGGCTTAGGGTGAGGGTTAGGGTTAGAATCAAGCACAGTTTTAGTGTTAGCGTTAGGGTGAGGATTAGGGTTAAAGTGCTTTTAGGGCTAGTGGAAGGGATAGGGTTAGGATTAGGGTTAAGGTTTGTGTTGGTAGAATCGAGGTTTAGGTTTAGGCTTAGGGTCAGGATTGCATTTTGGATCAGAATCGAGTATATTTAGGCTTTGGGTTAGTGTTCAAATTGACGATTTAGCGTTAGGGTTTGAAAAGAGCACATTTGGAGTGAGAGTCATGCTTAGAATTCAGTGCATTTAGGTTTAGCGTTAGGGTTAGGGTTAGGTTGAGGGTCAGGGTAAAAATCGAGAGCATTTAAGGATAGTGCTAACGTTAGAGTTAGGTTTAGCGTTCGCTTTCGTAGAATCGAGGGTTAGGCTTAAGGTTAAACTTAGGGTTAGGGTTAGGGTTATTAGGGGCAGGATTAGAATCGAGAGTATTTAAGCATAGTGTTAGGGTTAGACTTAGGTTTAGGGTTAGGTTTCGTAGAATTGAGGGTTAGGGTTAGTGTTAGGGTTAGGGTTAGGGTTAGGGATAGAATCAAGCGCATTTTTACTCTTAGGGGTTGGGTCAGGGTTAGGGTTAGAGTGCATATAGCGGTAGTGATAGGAGTAGGGTTGGGATTAGGGTTAGGGTTTGTGTTGGTAGAATCGAGGTTTTGGTTAGGCTTAGGGTCAGGATTGCCTTTTGGGTTAGAGTCGAGTGCATTTAGGGTTAGGCTTAGTGTTGAGATTGACGATTTAGTGTTAGGGTTATAATCGAGCACATTAGGGTTAGAGTTGTGGTTAGAATCCAGTGCATTTAGGGTTAGGATTAGGGATAGGGTTAGGTTTATGTTTAGGGTGAGGGTTAGAATCGAGTGCATTTAAGGATAGTGTTAGGGTTAGAGTTAGGTATAGGGTTAGCTTTCTTAGAATCGAGGGTCAGTGTTCGGGTGAGGGTTAGGGTTAGGATTAGGGTTAGAATCAGGAGCATTTTTAGCGTTAGGGTTGGGGTTAGGGTCAGGGTTTGAGTGCATTTAGGGGTAGGGGAGGAGTTGGGTTAGCATTAGGGTTAGGGTTTGTGTTGGTAGAATCGAGGTTTTGGGTTAGGCTTAGGGTCAGGATTGCATTTTGGATCAGAATCGAGTGTATTTAGGCGTTGGGTTAGTGTTCAAATGGACGATTTAGTGTTAGGGTTTGAATCGATCACATTTAGGGTGAGAGTTATGCGTATAATTCAATGCATTTAGTGTTAGCGTTAGGATTAGGGTTAGGTTGAGGGTCAGGGTTAAAATCGAGAGCATTTAAGGATAGTGCTAACGTTAGAGTTTGGTTTAGCGTTCGCTTTCGTAGAATCGAGGGTTAGGCTTAAGGTTAAGCTTAGGGTTAGGGTTAGGGTTATTAGGGGAAGGATTAGAATCGAGAGTATTTAAGCATAGTGTTAGGGTTAGACTTAGGTTTAGGGTTAGGTTTCGTAGAATTGAGGGTTAGGGTTAGTGTTAGGGTTAGGGTTAGGGTTAGGGATAGAATCAAGCGCATTTTTAGTCTTAGGGGTTGGGTCAGGGTTAGGGTTAGAGTGCATATAGCGGTAGTGATAGGAGTAGGGTTGGGATTAGGGTTAGGGTTTGCGTTGGTAGAATCGAGGTTTCGGGTTAGGCTTAGGGTCAGGATTGCCTTTTGGGTTAGAGTCGAGTGCATTTAGGGTTAGGCTTAGTGTTGAGATTGACGATTTAGTGTTAGGGTTATAATCGAGCACATTAGAGTTAGAGTTATGGTTAGAATCCAGTGCATTTAGGGTGAGGATTAGGGATAGGGTTAGGTTTATATTTAGGGTGAGGGTTAGAATCGAGTGCATTTAAGGATAGTGTTAGGGTTAGAGTTAGGTATAGGGTTAGCTTTCTTAGAATCGAGGGTCAGTGTTCGGGTGAGGGTTAGGGTTAGGATTAGGGTTAGAATCAGGAGCATTTTTAGCGTTAGGGTTGGGGTTAGGGTCAGGGTTTGAGTGCATTTAGGGCTAGGGGAGGAGTTGGGTTAGGATTAGGGTTAGGGTTTGTGTTGGTAGAATCGAGGTTTTGGGTTAGGCTTAGGGTCAGGATTGCATTTTGGATCAGAATCGAGTGTATTTAGGCTTTGGGTTAGTGTTCAAATGGACGATTTAGTGTTAGGGTTTGAATCGATCACATTTAGGGTGAGAGTTATGCGTATAATTCAATGCATTTAGGGTTAGCGTTAGGGTTAGTGTTAGGTTGAGGGTCAGGGTTAAAATCGAGAGCATTTAAGGATAGTGCTAGGGTTAGAGTTAGGTTTAGCGTTCGCTTTCGTAGAATCGAGGGTCAGTGTTAGGGTTAGGGTTAGGGTTAGGATTAGGGTTAGAATCAGGAGCATTTTTAGCGTTAGGGTTGGGGTTAGGGTCAGGGTTTGAGTGCATTTAGGGGTAGGGGAGGAGTTGGGTTAGGATTAGGGTTAGGGTTTGTGTTGGTAGAATCGAGGTTTTGGGTTAGGCTTAGGGTCAGGAGAGCATTTGGGGTCATAATTCAGAGCATTTGGGCTTAGGGTTAGTGTTGAAATTGATGATTTAGTTATAGCGTTAGAATCAGGCACATTTAGGGATTGAGTTATGATTAGAATTCAGTGCATTTAGGGTTAGCATTAGGGTTAGGGTTAGGTTGAGGGTCAGGGTTAAAATCGAGAGCATTTAAGGATAGTGCTAGGGTTAGAGTTAGGTTTAGCGTTCGCTTTCGTAGAATCGAGGGTTAGGCTTAAGGTTAGGCTTAGGGTTAGGGTTAGGGTTATTAGGGGCAGGATTAGAATCGAGAGTATTTAAGCATAGTGTTAGGGTTAGACTTAGGTTTAGGGTTAGGTTTCGTAGAATTGAGGATTAGGGTTAGTGTTAGGGTTAGGGATAGGGTTAGGGATAGAATCAAGCGCATTTTTACTCTTAGGGGTTGGGTCAGGGTTAGGGTTAGAGTGCATATAGCGGTAGTGATAGGAGTAGGGTTGGGATTAGGGTTAGGGTTTGTGTTGGTAGAATCGAGGTTTAGGTTTAGGCTTAGGGTCATGATTGCATTTTGGATCAGAATCGAGTGTATTTAGGCTTTGGCTTAGGATTCACGTTGACCATTTAGTGTTAGGGTTTGAATCGAGCACATTTAGGGTTAGAGTTATGCTTAGAATTCAGTGCATTTAGGGTTAGGGTTAGGGTTAGGGTCAGTTTTAAAATCGAGAGCATTTAAGGATAGTGCTAGGGTTAGAGTTAGGTTTAGCGTTCGCTTTCGTAGAATCGAGGGTTAGGCTTAACGTTAGGCTTAGGGTTAGGGTTAGGGTTAGAATCAGGCGCATTTTTAGTGTTCTGGTTTTCGTTACGGTATGGCTTAGAGTGCGTTTAGGGGTAGGGGTAGGAGTAGGGTTAGGATTAGTGTTAAGGTTTGTGTTGGTAGAATCGAGGTTTAGGGTTAGGCTCAGGGTCAGGAATGGCTTTTGGGTTAGAATGCAGTGCATTTATTCTTAGGCATAGTGTTGAAATTGACGATTTAGTGTTAGGGTTAGAATCGAGCACATTTAGTGTTAGAGGTTTGGTTAGAATTCGTTAGGGTTAGTGTTAGGGGTAGGGGTAGGGGTAGAGTGCATTTAGGGGTAGAGGTAGGGGTAGGGTTAGGATTAGGGTTAGGGTCTGTGTTGGTAGAATCGAAGTTTAGGGTATTGATTAGGGTCAGGATTGCCTTTTAGGTTAGAATCGAGTTCATTTAGGGTTAGGGTTAGTGTTGCGATTGATGATTTAGTGTTAGGGTTATAATCGAGCACATTTAGGGTTAGAGTTATGGTTAGAATTCAGTGCTTTTAGGGTTAGGGTTAGGATTAGGGTTAGGGTTAGGGTTAGGTTTAGGGTTCGGGTTAGGGTTAAAATCAGGAGCATTTAAGAATAGTGCTAGGGTTAGAGTTAGGTTTAGCGTTCGCTTTCGTAGAATCGAGGCTTAGGCTTAACGTTAGGCTTAGGGTTAGTGTTAGGGTTAGGATCAGGCGCATTTTTAGTGTTCTGGTTTTCGTTAGGGTATGGCTTAGAGTGCATTTAGGGGTAGGGGTAGGAGTAGGGTTAGGATTAGGGTTAAGGTTTGTGTTGGTAGAATCGAGGTTTAGGGTTAGGCTTAGGGTCAGGAATGGCTTTTGGGTTAGAATGCAGTGCATTTATTCTTAGGCATAGTGTTGAAATTGACGATTTAGTGTTAGGGTTAGAATCGAGCACATTTAGTGTTAGAGTTTTGGTTAGAATTCTTTAGGGTTAGGGTTAGGGGTAGGGGTAGGGTTAGAGTGCATTTAGGGGTAGGGGTAGGGGTAGGGTTAGGATTAGGCTTAGGGTTTGTGTTGGTAGAATCGAAGTTTAGGGTACGGCTTAGGGTCAGGATTGCCTTTTGGGTTAGAATCGAGTGCATTTAGGGTTAGGGTTAGTGTTCAGATTGATGATTTAGTGTTAGGGTTATAATCGAGCACATGAGGGTTAGAGTTATGGTTAGAATCCACTGCATTTATTGTTAGGATTAGGGTTAGGGTTATGTTTAGGGTGAGGGTTAGAATCGAGTGCATTTAAGGATAGTGTTGGGGGTAGAGTTATGTATAAGGTTAGCTCTCGTAGAATCGAGGGTTAGGGTTAGGGTTAGGGTGAGAATTGCCTTTTGGATTAGAATCGAGTGCATTTAGGGTTAGGGTTAGTGTTGAGATTGACGATTTAGAGTTAGTGTTAGAATCAAGCACATTAGGATTAGAGTTATGGTTAGAATCCAGTGCATTTAGGGTTTGAATTATGGTTAGGGTTAGGGTTATGTTGAGGGTGATGGTTAGCATCGAGTGCATTTAAGGATAGTGTTAGGGTTAAAATTAGGTATAGGGTTAGCTTCCGTAGAATCGAGGGTCAGTGTTAGAGTTAGGGTTAGGGTCAGGATTAGGGTTAAAATCAAGCGCATTTTTAGTATTAGGGTTGGGGTTAGGGTCAGGGTTTGAGTGCATTGAGAGGTAGGGCAGGAGTTGGGTTTGGATTAGGGTTAGGGTTTTTGTTGGTAGAATCGAGGTTTTGGGTTAGGCTTAGTGTCAGGAGAGCATTTGGGGTCAAAATTCACAGCATTTGGGCTTAGGGTTAGTGTTGAAATTGATGATTTAGTCATAGCGCTAGAATCAGGCACATTTAGGGATAGAGTTAGGATTAGAATTCAGTGCATTTAGGGTTAGGGTTAGGTTTAGGGTTAGGTTGAGGTTCAGGGTTAAAATCGAGAGCATTTAAGGATAGTGCTAGGGTTAGAGTTAGGTTTAGCGTTCGCTTTCGTAGAATCGAGGGTTAGGCTTAAGGTTAAGCTTAGGGTTAGTGTTAGGGGTATTAGGGGCAGGATTAGAATCGAGAGTATTTAAGCATAGTGTTAGGGTTAGACTTAGGTTTAGGGTTAGGTTTCGTAGAATTGAGGGTTAGGGTTAATGTTAGGGTTAGGGTTAGGGTTAGGGATAGAATCAAGCGCATTTTTAGTCTTAGGGGTTGGGTCAGGGTTAGGGTTAGAGTGCATATAGCGGTAGTGATATTAGTAGGGTTGGGATTAGGGTTAGGGTTTGCGTTGGTAGAATCGAGGTTTCGGGTTAGGCTTAGGGTCAGGATTGCCTTTTGGGTTAGAATCGAGTGCATTTAGGGTTAGGCTTAGTGTTGAGATTGACGATTTAGTGTTAGGGTTATAATCGAGCACATTAGGGTTAGAGTTATGGTTAGAATCCAGTGCATTTAGGGTGAGGATTAGGGATAGGGTTAGGTTTATGTTTAGGGTGAGGGTTAGAATCGAGTGCATTTAAGGATAGTGTTAGGGTTAGAGTTAGGTATAGGGTTAGCTTTCTTAGAATCGAGGGTCAGTGTTCGGGTGAGGGTTAGGGTTAGGATTAGGGTTGGAATCAGGAGCATTTTTAGCGTTAGGGTTGGGGTTAGGGTTAGGGTTTGAGTGCATTTAGGGGTAGGGGAGGAGTTGGGTTAGGATTAGGGTTAGGGTTTGTGTTGGTAGAATCGAGGTTTTGGGTTAGGCTTAGGGTCAGGTTTGCATTTTGGATCAGAATCGAGTGTATTTAGGCTTTGGGTTAGTGTTCAAATGGACGATTTAGTGTTAGGGTTTGAATCGAGCACATTTAGGGTGAGAGTTATGCTTAGAATTCAATGCATTTAGGGTTAGCGTTAGGGTTAGGGTTAGGTTGAGGGTCAGGGTTAAAATCGAGAGCATGTAAGGATAGTGCTAGGGTTAGAGTTAGGTTTAGCGTTCGCTTTCGTAGAATCGAGGGTTAGGCTTAAGGTTAGGCTTAGGGTGAGGGTTAGGGTTAGAATCAAGCACAGTTTTAGTGTTAGCGTGAGGGTAAGGATTAGGGTTAAAGTGCTTTTAGGGATAGTGGAAGGGATAGGGTTAGGATTAGGGTTAAGGTTTGTGTTGGTAGAATCGAGGTTTAGGGTTGGGCTTAGGGTCAGGAATGGCTTTTGGGTTAGAGTCGAGTGCATTTAGGGTTAGGGATAGTGTTGAAATTGACGATTTAGTGTTTGGGTTAGAATCGAGCAAATTTAGGATTAGAGTTTTGGTTAGAATTCGTTAGGGTTAGGGTTCGTGTAAGGGGTAGGGGTAGGGGTAGGGTTAGGATTAGGGTTAGGGTTTGTGCTGGTAGAATCGAAGTTTAGGGTTAGGCGTAGGGTGAGGATTGCCTTTTGGGTTACAACTGAGTGCATTTAGAGTTAGGGTTAGTGTTGAGATTGACGATTTAGTGTTAGACTTAGAATCGAGCACATTAGGGTTAGAGTTATGGCTAGAATCCACTATATTTAAGATTAGGGTTAGGGTTAGGGTTTGTGTTGGTAGAATCGAGGTTTCGGGTTAGGCTTAGGGTCAGGATTGCCTTTTGGGTTAGAGTCGAGAGCATTTAGGGTTAGGCTTAGTGTTGAGATTGACGATTTAGTGTTAGGGTTATAATCGAGCACATTAGGGTTAGAGTTGTGGTTAGAATCCAGTGCATTTAGGGTTAGTATTAGGGACAGGGTTAGGTTTATGTTTAGGGTGAGGGTTAGAATGGAGTGCATTTAAGGATAGTGTTAGGTTTAGAGTGAGGTATAGGGTTAGCTAACGTAGAATCGAGGGTCAGTGTTAGGGTTAGGGTTAGGGTTAGGATTAGGGTTAGAATCAGGAGCATGTTTAGTGTTAGGGTTGGGGTTAGGGTCAGGGTTTGAGTGCATTTAGGGCTAGGGGAGGAGTTGGGTTAGGATTAGGGTTAGGGTTTGTGTTGGTAGAATCGAGGTTTTGGGTTAGCCTTGGGGCCAGGAGAGCATTTGGGGCCATAATTCAGAGCATTTGGGCTTAGGGTTAGTGTTGAAATTGATGATTTAGTTATAGCGTTAGAATCAGGCACATTTAGGGATAGAGTTATGATTAGAATTCAGTGCATTTAGGGTTAGGGTTAGGGTTAGTGTTAGGTTTAGGGTCAGGGTTAGAATCGAGAGCATTAAGGATAGTGCTAGGGTTAGAGTTAGGTTAAGGGTTAGCTTTCGTAGAATCGAGGGTTAGGCTTAGGGTTAGGCTTAGGGTGAGGGTTAGGGTTAGAATCAAGCACAGTTTTAGTGTTAGCGTTAGGGTGAGGATTAGGGTTAAAGTGCTTTTAGGGCCAGTGGAAGGGATAGGGTTAGGATTAGGGTTAAGGTTTGTGTTGGTAGAATCGAGGGTTAGGTTTAGGCTTAGGGTCAGGATTGCATTTTGAATCAGAATCGAGTGTATTTAGGCTTTGTGTTAGTGTTCAAATTGACGATTTAGTGTTAGGGTTTGAATCGAGCACATTTAGGGTGAGAGTTATGCTTAGAATTCAGTGCATTTAGGTTTAGCGTTAGGGTTAGGGTTAGGTTGAGGGTCAGGTTTAAAATCAAGAGCATTTAAGGATAGTGCTAGGGTTATAGTTATTTGTAGCGTTCGCTTTCGTAGAATCGAGGGTTAGGCTTAAGGTTAGGCTTAGGTTTAGGGTTAGGGTTAGAATCAGGCACATTTTTAGTGGTCTGCTTTTCATCAGGGTATGGCTTAGAGTGCATTTAGGGGTAGGCGTAGGAGTAGGGTTAGGATTAGGGTTAAGGTTTGTGTTGGTAGAATCGAGGTTTAGGGTTGGGCTTGGGGTCAGGAATGACTTTTGAGTTAGAATCGAGTGCATTTAGAGTTAGGGATAGTGTTGAAATTGACGATTTAGTGTTTGGGTTAGAATCCAGCACCTTTAGGGTTAGAGTTTTGGTTAGAATTCGTTAGGGTTAGGGTTAGTGTAAGGGGTAGGGGTAGGGTTAGAGTGCATTTAGGGGTAGGGGTAGGGGTAGGGTTAGGATTAGGGTTAGGGTTTGTGTTGGTAGAATCGAAGTTTAGGGTTAGGCGTAGGGTGAGGATTGCCTTTTGGGTTACAACTGAGTGCATGTAGAGTTAGGGTTAGTGTTGAGATTGACGATTTAGTGTTAGACTTAGAATCGAGCACATTAGGGTTAGAGTTATGGCTAGAATCCACTATATTTAAGCTTAGGGTTAGGGTTAGGGTTTGTGTTGGTAGAATCGAGGTTTTGGGTTAGGCTTAGGGTCAGGAGAGCATTTGGGGTCATAATTCAGAGCATTTGGGCTTAGGGTTAGTGTTGAAATTGATGATTTAGTAATAGCGTTAGAATCAGGCACATTTAGAGATAGAGTTATGATTAGAATTCAGTGCATTTACGGTTAGTGTTAGGATTAGGTTTAGGGTCAGGGTTAGAATCGAGAGCATTAAGGATAGTGCTAGGGTTAGAGTTAGGTTTAGGGTTAGCTTTCGTAGAATCGAGGGTTAGGCTTAGGGTTAGGCTTAGGGTGAGGGTTAGCGTTAGAATCAAGCACAGTTTTAGTGTTATCGTCAGGGTGAGGATTAGGGTTAAAGTGCATTGAGGGCTAGTGGAAGGGATAGGGTTAGGATTAGGGTTAAGGTTTGTGTTGGTAGAATCGAGGTTTAGGTTTAGGCTTAGGGTCAGGATTGCATTTTGGATCAGAATCGAGTGTATTTAGGCTTCGGGTTAGTGTTCAAATTGACGATTTAGTGTTAGGGTTTGAATCGAGCACATTTAGGGTGAGAGTTTTGCTTAGAATTCAGTGCATTTAGGGTTAGCGTTAGGGTTAGCGTTAGGTTGAGGGTCAGGGTTAAAATCGAGAGCATTTAAGGATAGTGCTAGGGTTAGAGTTAGGTTTAGCGTTCGCTTTCGTAGAATCGAGAGTTAGGCTTAAGGTTAGGCTTAGGTTTACGGTTAGGGTTAGAATCAGGCACATTTTTAGTGGTCTGCTTTTCATCAGGGTATGGCTTAGAGTGCATTTAGGGGTAGGCTTAGGAGTAGGGTTAGGATTAGGGTTAAGGTTTGTCTTGGTAGAATCGAGGTTTAGGGTTGGGCTTGGGGTCAGGAATGACTTTTGGTTTAGAGTCGAGTGCATTTAGGGTTAGGGATAGTGTTGAAATTGACGATTTAGTGTTTGGGTTAGAATCGAGCACATTTAGGGTTAGAGTTTTGGTTAGAATTCGTTAGGGTTAGGGTTAGTGTAAGGGGTAGGGGTAGGGTTAGAGTGCATTTAGGGGTAGGGGTAGGGGTAGGGTTAGGATTAGGGTTAGGGTTGGTGTTGGTAGAATCGAAGTTTAGGGTTAGGCGTAGGGTGAGGATTGCCTTTTGGGTTACAACTGAGTGCATTTAGAGTTAGGGTTAGTGTTGAGATTGACGATTTAGTGTTAGACTTAGAATCGAGCACATTAGGGTTAGAGTTATGGCTAGAATCCACTATATTTAAGCTTAGGGTTAGGGTTAGGGTTTGTGTTGGTAGAATCGAGGTTTAGGGTTAGGCTTAGGGTCAGGATTGCCTTTTGGGTTAGAGTCGAGTGCATTTAGGGTTAGGCTTAGTGTTGAGATTGACCATTTAGTGTTAGGGTTATAATCGAGCACATTAGGGTTAGAGTTATGGTTAGAATCCAGTGCATTTAGGGTTAGGATTAGGGATAGGGTTAGGTTTATGTTTAGGGTGAGGGTTAGAATCGAGTGCATTTAAGGATAGTGTTAGGGTTAGAGTTAGGTATAAGGTTAGCTTTCGTAGAATCGAGGGTCAGTGTTCGGGTGAGGGTTAGGGTTAGGATTAGGGTTAGAATCAGGAGCATTTTTAGCGTTTGGGTTGGGGTTAGGGTCAGGGTTTGAGTGCATTTAGGGGTAGGGGAGGAGTTGGGTTAGGATTAGGGTTAGGGTTTGTGTTGGTAGAATCGAGGATTTGGGTTAGGCTTAGGGTCAGGAGAGCATTTGGGGTCATAATTCAGAGCATTTGGGCTTAGGGTTAGTGTTGAAATTGATGATTTAGTTATAGCGTAAGAATCAGGCACATTTAGGGATAGAGTTATGATTAGAATTCAGTGCATTTAGGGTTAAGGTTAGGGTTAGGGTTAGGTTTAGGGTCAGGGTTAGAATCGAGAGCATTAATGATAGCGCTATGGTTAGAGTTAAGTTGAGGGTTAGCTTTCGTAGAATCGAGGGTTAGGCTTAAGGTTAGGCTTAGGGTGAGGGTTAGGGTTAGAATCAAGCACAGTTTTAGTGTTAGCGTTAGGGTGAGGATTAGGGTTAAAGTTCTTTTAGGGCTAGTGGAAGGGTTAGGATTAGGGTTAAGGTTTGTGTTGGTAGAATCGAGGTTTAGGTTTAGGCTTAGGGTCAGGATTGCATTTTGGATCAGAATCGAGTATATTTAGGCTTTGGGTTAGTGTTCAAATTGACGTTCAAATTGACGATTTAGCGTTAGGGTTTGAAACGAGCACATTTGGAGTGAGAGTCATGCTTAGAATTCAGTGCATTTAGGTTTAGCGTTAGGGTTAGGGTTAGGTTGAGGGTCAGGGTTAAAATCGAGAGCATTTAAGGATAGTGCTAACGTTAGAGTTTGGTTTAGCGTTCGCTTTTGTAGAATCGAGGGTCAGTGTTAGGGTTAGGGTTAGGGTTAGGATTAGGGTTAGAATCAGGAGCATTTTTAGCGTTAGGGTTGGGGTTAGGGTCAGGGTTTGAGTGCATTTAGGGGTAGGGGAGGAGTTGGGTTAGGATTAGGGTTAGGCTTTGTGTTGGTAGAATCGAGGTTTTGGGTTAGGCTTAGGGTCAGGAGAGCATTTGGGGTCATAATTCAGAGCATTTGGGCTTAGGGTTAGTGTTGAAATTGATGATTTAGTTATAGCGTTAGAATCAGGCACATTTAGGGATTGAGTTATGATTAGAATTCAGTGCATTTAGGGTTAGCATTAGGGTTAGGGTTAGGTTGAGGGTCAGGGTTAAAATCGAGAGCATTTAAGGATAGTGCTAGGGTTAGAGTTAGGTTTAGCGTTCGCTTTCGTAGAATCGAGGGTTAGGCTTAAGGTTAGGCTTAGGGTTAGGGTTAGGGTTATTAGGGGCAGGATTAGAATCGAGAGTATTTAAGCATAGCGTTAGGGTTAGACTTAGGTTTAGGGTTAGGTTTCGTAGAATTGAGGATTAGGGTTAGTTTTAGGGTTAGGGATAGGGTTAGGGATAGAATCAAGCGCATTTTTACTCTTAGGGGTTGGGTCAGGGTTAGGGTTAGAGTGCATATAGCGGTAGTGATAGGAGTAGGGTTGGGATTAGGGTTAGGGTTTGTGTTGGTAGAATCGAGGTTTCGGGTTAGGCTTAGGGTCAGGATTGCCTTTTGGGTTAGAGTCGAGTGCATTTAGGGTTAGGCTTAGTGTTGAGATTGACGATTTAGTGTTAGGGTTATAATCGAGCACATTAGGGTTAGAGTTGTGGTTAGAATCCAGTGCATTTAGGGTTAGGATTAGGGATAGGGTTAGGTTTATGTTTAGGGTGAGGGTTAGAATCGAGTGCATTTAAGGATAGTGTTAGGGTTAGAGTTAGGTATAGGGTTAGCTTTCGTAGAATCGAGGGTCAGTGTTCGGGTGAGGGTTAGGGTTAGGATTAGGGTTAGAATCAGGAGCATTTTTAGCGTTAGGGTTGGGGTTAGGGTCAGGGTTTGAGTGCATTTAGGGGTAGGGGAGGAGTTGGGTTAGCATTAGGGTTAGGGTTTGTGTTGGTAGAATCGAGGTTTTGGGTTAGGCTTAGGGTCAGGATTGCATTTTGGATCAGAATCGAGTGTATTTAGGCTTTGGGTTAGTGTTCAAATGGACGATTTAGTGTTAGGGTTTGAATCGAGCACATTTAGGGTGAGAGTTATGCTTAGAATTCAATGCATTTAGTGTTAGCGTTAGGATTAGGGTTAGGTTGAGGGTCAGGGTTAAAATCGAGAGCATTTAAGGATAGTGCTAACGTTAGAGTTTGGTTTAGCGTTCGCTTTCGTAGAATCGAGGGTTAGGCTTAAGGTTAAGCTTAGGGTTAGGGTTAGGGTTATTAGGGGAATGATTAGAATCGAGAGTATTTAAGCATAGTGTTAGGGTTAGACTTAGGTTTAGGGTTAGGTTTCGTAGAATTGAGGTTTAGGGTTAGTGTTAGGGTTAGGGTTAGGGTTAGGGATAGAATCAAGCGCATTTTTAGTCTTAGGGGTTGGGTCAGGGTTAGGGTTAGAGTGCATATAGCGGTAGTGATAGGAGTAGGGTTGGGATTAGGGTTAGGGTTTGCGTTGGTAGAATCGAGGTTTCGGGTTAGGCTTAGGGTCAGGATTGCCTTTTGGGTTAGAGTCGAGTGCATTTAGGGTTAGGCTTAGTGTTGAGATTGACGATTTAGTGTTAGGGTTATAATCGAGCACATTAGAGTTAGAGTTATGGTTAGAATCCAGTGCATTTAGGGTGAGGATTAGGGATAGGGTTAGGTTTATATTTAGGGTGAGGGTTAGAATCGAGTGCATTTAAGGATAGTGTTAGGGTTAGAGTTAGGTATAGGGTTAGCTTTCTTAGAATCGAGGGTCAGTGTTCGGGTGAGGGTTAGGGTTAGGATTAGGGTTAGAATCAGGAGCATTTTTAGCGTTAGGGTTGGGGTTAGGGTCAGGGTTTGAGTGCATTTAGGGCTAGGGGAGGAGTTGGGTTAGGATTAGGGTTAGGGTTTGTGTTGGTAGAATCGAGGTTTTGGGTTAGGCTTAGGGTCAGGATTGCATTTTGGATCAGAATCGAGTGTATTTAGGCTTTGGGTTAGTGTTCAAATGGACGATTTAGTGTTAGGGTTTGAATCGAGCACATTTAGGGTGAGAGTTATGCTTATAATTCAATGCATTTAAGGTTAGCGTTAGGGTTAGTGTTAGGTTGAGGGTCAGGGTTAAAATCGAGAGCATGTAAGGATAGTGCTAGGGTTAGAGTTAGGTTTAGCGATCGCTTTCTTAGAATCGAGGGTTAGGCTTAAGGTTAGGCTTAGGGTGAGGGTTAGGGTTAGAATCAAGCACCGTTTTAGTGTTAGCGTTAGGGTGAGGATTAGGGTTAAAGTGCTTTTAGGGCTAGTGGAAGGGATAGGGTTAGGATTAGGGTTAAGGTTTGTGTTGGTAGAATCGAAGTTTAGGGTTGGGCTTAGGGTCAGGAATGGCTTTTGCGGTAGAGTCGAGTGCATTTAGAGTTAGGGATAGTGTTGAAATTGACGATTTAGTGTTTGGGTTAGAATCGAGCACATTTAGGGTTAGAGTTTTGGTTAGAATTCGTTAGGGTTAGGGTTCGTGTAAGGGGTAGGGGTAGGGTTAGAGTGCATTTAGGGGTAGGGGTAGGGTTAGGATTAGGGTTAGGGTTTGTCCTGATAGAATCGAAGTTTAGGGTTAGGCGTAGGGTGAGGATTGCCTTTTGGGTTACAACTGAGTGCATTTAGAGTTAGGTTTAATGTTGAGATTGACGATTTAATGTTAGACTTAGAATCGAGCACATTAGGGTTAGAGTTATGGCTAGAATCCACTATATTTAAGCTTAGGGTTAGGGTTAGGGTTTGTGTTGGTAGAATCGAGGTTTAGGCTTAGGCTTAGGATCAGGATTGCCTTTTGGGTTAGAGTCGAGTGCATTTAGGGTTAGGCTTAGTGTTGAGATTGACGATTTAGTGTTAGGGTTATAATCGAGCACTTTGGGGTTAGAGTTGTGGTTAGAATCCAGTGCATTTAGGGTTAGGATTAGGGACAGGGTTAGGTTTGTGTTTAGGGTGAGGGTTAGAATCGAGTGCATTTAAGGATAGTGTTAGGGTTAGAGTGAGGTATAGGGTTAGCTTTCGTAGAATCGAGGGTCAGTGTTAGGGTTAGGGTTAGGGTTAGGATTAGGGTTAGAATCAGGAGCATTATTAGTGTTAGGGTTGGGGTTAGGGTCAGGGTTTGAGTGCATTTAGGGGTAGGGGAGGAGTTGGGTTAGGATTAGGGTTAGAGTTTGTGTTGGTAGAATAGAGGTTTTGGGTTAGGCTTAGGGTCAGAAGAGCATTTCGGGTCATAATTCAGAGCATTTGGGCTTAGGGTTAGTGTTGAAATTGATGATTTAGTTATAGCGTTAGAATCAGGCACATTTAGGGATAGAGTTATGATTAGAATTCAGTGCATTTACGGTTAGGGTTAGGGTTAGGTTTAGGGTCAGGGTTAGAATCGAGAGCCTTAAGGATAGTGCTAGGGTTACAGTTAGGTTTAGGGTTAGCTTTCGTAGAATCGAGGGTTAGGCTTAGGGTTAGGCTTAGGGTGAGGGTTAGGGTTAGAATCAAGCACAGTTTTAGTGTTAGCGTTAGGGGGAGGATTAGGGTTAAAGTGCTTATAGGGCTAGTGGAAGGGATAGGGTTAGGATTAGGGTTAAGGTTTGTATTGGTAGAATCGAGGTTTCGGTTTAGGCTTAGGGTCAGGATTGCATTTTGAATCAGAATCGAGTGTATTTTGGCTTTGTGTTAGTGTTCAAATGGGCGATTTAGTGTTAGGGTTTGAATCGAGCACATTTAGGGTGAGAGTTAAGCTTAGAATTCAGTGCATTTAGGGTTAGCGATAGGGTTAGGGTTAGGTTGAGGGTCATTGTTAAAATCGAGAGCATTTAAGGATAGTGCTAGGGTTAGCGTTAGGTTTAGCGTTCGCTTTCATAGAATCGAGGGTTAGGCTTAAGGTTAGGCTTAGGGTTAGGGAAAGGGTTAGAATCAGGCACATTTTTAGTGGTCTGCTTTACATCAGGGTATGGCTTAGAGTGCATTTAGGGGTAGGGGTAGGGTTAGGATTAGGGTTAGGGTTTGTGTTGGTAGAATCGAGGTTTAGGCTTAGGCTTAGGGTCAGGATTGCCTTTTGGGTTAGAGTCGAGTGCATTTAGGGTTAGGCTTAGTGTTGAGATTGACCATTTAGTGTTAGGGTTATAATCGAGCACATTAGGGTTAGAGTTGTGGTTAGAATCCAGTGCATTTAGGGTTAGGATTAGGGATAGGGTTAGGTTTATGTTTAGGGTGAGGGTTAGAATCGAGTGCATTTAAGGATAGTGTTAGGGTTAGAGTTAGGTATAGGGTTAGCTTTCTTAGAATCGAGGGTCAGTGTTCGGGTGAGGGTTAGGGTTAGGATTAGGGTTAGAATCAGGAGCATTTTTAGCGTTAGGGTTGGGGTTAGGGTCAGGGTTTGAGTGCATTTAGGGCTAGGGGAGGAGTTGGGTTAGGATTAGGGTTAGGGTTTGTGTTGGTAGAATCGAGGTTTTGGGATAGGCTTAGGGTCAGGATTGCATTTTGGATCAGAATCGAGTGTATTTAGGCTTTGGGTTAGTGTTCAAATGGACGATTTAGTGTTAGGGTTTGAATCCATCACATTTAGGGTGAGAGTTATGCGTATAATTCAATGCATTTAGGGTTAGCGTTAGGGTTAGTGTTAGGTTGAGGGTCAGGGTTAAAATCGAGAGCATTTAAGGATAGTGCTAGGGTTAGAGTTAGGTTTAGCGTTCGCTTTCGTAGAATCGAGGGTCAGTGTTAGGGTTAGGGTTAGGGTTAGGATTAGGGTTAGAATCAGGAGCATTTTTAGCGTTAGGGTTGGGGTTAGGGTCAGGGTTTGAGTGCATTTACGGGTAGGGGAGGAGTTGGGTTAGGATTAGGGTTAGGGTTTGTTTTGGTAGAATCGAGGTTTTGGGTTAGGCTTAGGGTCAGGAGAGCATTTGGGGTCATAATTCAGAGCATTTGGGCTTAGGGTTAGTGTTGAAATTGATGATTTAGTTATAGCGTTAGAATCAGGCACATATAGGGATAGAGTTATGATTAGAATTCAGTGCATTTAGGGTTAGCGTTAGGGTTAGGGTTAGGTTGAGTGTCAGGGTTAAAATCGATAGCATTTAAGGATAGTGCTAGGTTTAGAGTTAGGTTTAGCGTTCGCTTTCGTAGAATCGAGGGTTAGGCTTAAGGTTAGGCTTAGGGTTAGGGTTAGGGTTATTAGGGGGCAGGATTAGAATCGAGAGTATTTAAGCATAGTGTTAGGGTTAGACTTAGGTTTAGGGTTAGGTTTCGTAGAATTGAGGGTTAGGGTTAGTGTTAGGGTTAGGGGATAGGGGTTAGTGGATAGAATCAAGCGCAATTTTTGTCTTAGGGGTTGGGTCAGGGTTAGGATTAGAGTGCATATAGAGATAATGATAGGAGTAGGGTTGGGATTAGGGTTAGGGTTTGTGTGGTAGAATCGAAGTTTAGTGTTAGGCGTAGGGTGAGGATTGCCTTTTGGGTTACAACTGAGTGCATTTAGAGTTAGGGTTAGTGTTGAGATTGACGATTTAGTGTTAGACTTGGAATCGAGCACATTAGGGTTGGAGTTATGCCTAGAATCCACTATATTTAAGCTTAAGGTTAGGGTTAGAGTTTGTGTTGGTAGAATCGAGGTTTAGGCTTAGGCTTAGGGTCAGGATTGCCTTTTGGGTTAGAGTCGAGTGCATTTAGGGTTAGGCTTAGTGTTGAGATTGACGGATTTAGTGTTAAGGTTATAATCGAGCACATTAGGGTTAGAGTTATGGTTAGAATCCAGTGTATTTCGGGTTGGAATTAGGGATAGGGTTAAGTTTATGTTTAGGGTGAGGGTTAGAATCGAGTGCATTTAAGGATAGTGTTGGGGTTAGAGTTAGGTATAGGGTTAGCTTTCGTAGAATCGAGGGTCAGTGTTCGGGTGAGGGTTAGGGTTAGGATTAGGGTTATAATCAGGAGCATTTTTAGCCTTAGGGTTGGGGTTAGCGGTCAGGGTTTGAGTGCACTTAGGGGTAGGGGGAGGAGTTGGGTTAAGGATTAGGGTTAGGGTTTGTGTTGGTAGAATCGAGGTTTTGGGTTAGGCTTAGGGTCAGGAGAGCATTTGGGGTCATAATTCAGAGCATTTGGGCTTAGGGTTAGTGTTGAAATTGATGATTTAGTTATAGCGTTAGAATCAGGCACATTTGGGATAGAGTTATGATTATAATTCAGTGCATTTAGGCTTAGGGGTTAGGGTTAGGATTAGGTTAGGGTCAGGGGTTAGAATCGAGAGCATTAAGGATATTGCTAGGGTTAGAGTTAGGTTTAGGGTTAGCTTTCGTAGAATCGAGGGTTAGGCTTAGGGTTAGGCTTAGGGTGAGGGTTAGGGTTAGAATCAAGCACAGTTTTAGTGTTAGCGTTAGGGTGAGGATTAGGGTTAAAGTGCTTTTAGGGCTAGTGGAAGGGATAGGATTAGGATTAGGGGTTAGGGTTTGTGTTGGTAGAATCGAAGTTTAGGGTTAGGCGTAGGGTGAGGATTGCCTTTTGGGTTACAACTGAGTGCATTTAGAGTTAGGGTTAGTGTTGAGATTGACGATTTAGTGTTAGACTTAGAATCGAGCACATTAGGGGTTAGAGTTATGGCTAAAATCCAGTATATTTAAGCTTAGGGTTAGGGTTAGGGTTTGTGTTGGTACAATTGAGGTTTAGGCTTTGGCTCTAGGGTCAGGATTGCCTTTTGGGTTAGAGTCGAGTGCATTTAGGGTTAGGCTTAGTGTTGAGATTGACGATTTAGTGTTAGGGTTATAATCGAGCACATTAGGGTTAGAGTTATGGTTAGAATCCAGTGCATTTAAGGGTAGGATTAGGGATAGGGGTAGGTTTATGTTTAGGGTGAGGGGTAGAATCGAGTGCATTTAAGGATAGTGTTAGGGTTAGAGTTAGGTATAGGGTTAGCTTTCGTAGAATCGAGGGTCAGTGTTCGGGGTGAGGGTTAGGGTTAAGATTAGGTTAGAATCAGGAGCATTTTTATCGTTAGGGTTGGGGTTAGGGTCAGGGTTTGAGTGCATTTAGTGGTAGGGGAGGAGTTGGGTTAGAATTAGGGTTAGGGTTTGTGTTGGTAGAATCGAGGTTTTGGTTAGGCTTAGGGGTCAGGAGAGCATTTGGGGTCATAATTCAGAGCATTTGGGCTTAGGGTTAGTGTTGAAATTGATGATTTAGTTATAGCGTTAGAATCAGGCACATTTAGGGATAGAGTTATGATTAGAATTCAGTGCATTTCGGGTTAGGGTTAGGGTTAGGGTTAGGTTTAGGGTTAGCTTTCGTAGAATCGAGGGTTAGGCTTAGTGTTAGGCTAAGGGAGAGGGTTAGGGTTAGAATCGAGAGAATTAAGGATAGTGCTACGGTTAGAGTTAGGTTTAGGGTTAGCTTTCGTAGAATCGAGGGTTAGGCTTAGGGTTAGGCTTAGGGTGAGGGTTAGGGTTAGAATCAAGCACAGTTTTAGTGTTAGCTTTAGGGTGAGGATTAGGGTTAAAGTGCATTTAGGCGCTAGTGGTAGGGATAGGGTTAGGATTAGGGTTAAGGTTTCTGTTGGTAGAATCGAGGTTTAGGGTTGGGCCTAGGGTCAGGATTGCCTTTTGGGTTAGAGTCGAGTGCATTTAGGGTTAGGCTTAGTGTTTGAGATTGATGATTTAGAATTAGTGTTAGAATCAAGCCTATTAGGATTAGAGATATGGTTAGAATCCACTGCATTTAGGGTTAAGATTAGGGTTATGGTTAGGGTTATGTTCAGGGTGATTGTTAGAATGATAGTGTTAGGGGTAGAGTTAGGTATAGGGTTAGCTTTCGTAGAATCGAGGGTCAGTGTTCGGGTCAGGGTTCGGGTTAGGATTAGGGTTACAATCAGGAGCATTTTTAGCGTTAGGGTTTTGGTTAGGGTCAGGGTTTGAGTGCATTTAGGGCTAGGGGAGGAGTTGGGTTAGAATTAGGGTTATTGTTTGTGTTGGTAGAATCGAGGTTTAGGTTTAGGCTTAGGGTCAGGATTGCATTTTGGATCAGAATCGAGTGTATTTAGGCTTTGGATTAGTGTTCAAATGGACGATTTAGTGTTAGGGTTTGAATCGAGCACATTTAGGGTGAGAGTTATGCTTAGAATTCAGTGCATTTAGGGTTAGCGTTAGGGTTAAGGTTAGGTTGAGCTTCAGGGTTAAAATCGAGAGCATTTAAGGATAGTGCTAGGGTTAGTGTTAGGTTTAGCGTTCGCTTTCGTAGAATCGAGGGTTAGGCTTAAGGTTAGGCTTAGGGTTAGGGTTAGTGTTAGAATCAGGCACATTTTTAGTGGTCTGCTTTTCATCAGGGTATGGCTTAGAGTCCATTTAGGGGTAGGCGTAGGAGTAGGGCTAGGATTAGGGTTAAGGTTTGTGTTGGTAGAATCGAGGTTTAGGGTTGGGCTTGGGGTCAGGAATGACTTTTGGGTTAGAGTCGAGTGCATTTAGGGTTAGGGATAGTGTTTAAATTGACGATTTAGTGTTTGGGTTAGAACCGAGCACATTTAGGGTTAGAGTTTTGGTTAGAATTCGTTAGGGTTAGGGGTTCGTGTAAGGGGTAGGGGTAGGGTTAGAGTGTATTTAGAGATAGGGGTAGGGGTAGGGTTAGGATTAGGGTTACGGTTTGTGTTGGTAGAATCGAAGTTTAGGGTTAGGCGTAGGGTGAGGATTGCCTTTTGGGTTACAACTGAGTGCATTTAGAGTTAGGGTTAGTGTTGAGATTGACGATTTAGTGTTAGACTTAGAATCGAGCACATTAGGGTTAGAGTTATGGCTAGAATCCACTATATTTAAGCTTAGGGTTAGGGTTAGGGTTTGTGTTGGTAGAATCGAGGTTTAGGGTTAGGCTTAGGGTTAGGCTTAGGGTGAGGGTTAAGGTTAGAATCAAGCACAGTTTTAGTGTTAGAGTTAGGGTGAGGATTAGGGTTAAAGTGCATTTAGGGCTAGTGGTAGGGATAGGGTTAGGATTAGGGTTAAGGTTTGTGTTGGTAGAATCGAGGTTTAGGGTTGGGCTTAGGGTCAGGATTGCCTTTTGGGTTAGAGTCGAGTGCATTTAGGGTTAGGCTTAGTGTTGAGATTGACGATTGAGTGTTAGGGTTATAATCCAGCATATTAGGGTTAGAGTTATGGTTAGAATCCAGTGCATTTAGGGTTAGGATTAGCTATAGGGTTAGGTTTATGTTTAGGGTGAGGGTTAGAATCAAGTGCATTTAAGGATAGTGTTAGGCTTAGAGTTAGGTATAGGGTTAGCTTTTGTAGAATCGAGGGTCAGTGTTCGGGTGAGGGTTAGGGTTAGGATTAGGGTTAGAATCAGGAGCATTTTTAGCGTTAGGGTTGGGGTTAGGGTGAGGGTTTGAGTGCATTTAGGGGTAGGGGAGGAGTTGGGTTAGGATTAGGGTTAGGGTTTGTGTTGGTAGAATCGAGGTTTTGGGTTAGGCTTAGGGTCAGGAGAGCATTTGGGGTCATAATTCAGAGCATTTGGGCTTATGGTTGGTGTTGAAATTGATGATTTAGTTATAGCGTTAGAATCAGGCACATTTAGGGATAGAGTTATGATTAGAATTCAGTGCATTTAGGCTTAGGGTTAGGGTTAGGGTTAGGTTTAGGGTCAGGGTTAGAATCGAGAGCATTAAGGATAGTGCTAGGGTTAGAGTTAGGTTGAGGGGTTAGCTTTCGTAGAATCGAGGGTTAGGCTTAGGGTTAGGCTTAGGGTGAGGGTTAGGGTTAGAATCAAGCACAGTTTTAGTGTTAGCGTTAGGGTGAGGATTAGGGTTAAAGTGCTTTTAGGGCCAGTGGAAGGGATTGGGTTAGGATTAGGGTTAAGGTTTGTGTTGGTAGAATCGAGGTTTAGGTTTAGGCTTAGGGTCAGGATTGCAATTTTGGATCAGAATCGAGTGTATTTAAGATTTGGTTTAGTGTTCACATTGACGATTTAGTGTTAGGGTTTGAATCGAGCACATTTAGGGTGAGAGTTATGCTTAGAATTCAGTGCATGTAGGGTTAGCGTTAGGCTTAGGGTTATGTTGAGGGTCAGGTTAAAATCGAGAGCATTTAAGGATAGTGCTAGGGTTAGAGTTAGGTTTAGCGTTCGCTTTCGTAGAATCGAGGGTTAGGCTTAAGGTTAGGCTTAGGGTTAGGGTTAGGGTTAGAATCAGGCACATTTTTAGTGGTCTGCTTTTCATCAGGGTATGGCTTAGAGTGCATTTAGGGGTAGGCGTAGGAGTAGAGTTAGGATTAGGGTTAAGGTTTGTCTTGGTAGAATCGAGGTTTAGGGTTGGGCTTGGGGTCAGGAATGACTTTTGGGTTAGAGTCGAGTGCATTTAGGGTTAGGGAGAGTGTTGAAATTGACGATTTAGTGTTTGGGTTAGAATCGAGCACATTTAGGGTTAGAGTTTTGGTTAGAATTCGTTAGGGTTAGGGTTAGTGCAAGGGGTAGGGGTAGGGTTAGAGTGCATTTAGGGATAGGGGTAGGGGTAGGGTTAGGATTAGTGTTACGGTTTGTGTTGGTAGAATCGAAGTTTAGGGTTAGGCGTAGGGTGAGGATTGCCTTTTGGGTTACAACTGAGAGCATTTAGAGTTAGGGTTAGTGTTGAGATTGACGATTTAGTGTTAAACTTAGAATGGAGCACATTAGGGTTAGAGTTATGGCTAGAATTCACTATATTTAAGCTTAGGGTTAGGGTTAGGGTTTGTGTTGGTAGAACCCAGGTTTAGGCTTAGGCTAAGGGTCAGGATTGCCTTTTGGGTTAGAATCGAGTGCATTTAGGGTTAGGCTTAGTGTTGAGATTGACGATTGAGTGTTAGGGTTATAATCGAGCACATTAGGGTTAGAGTTATGGTTAGAATCCAGTGCATTTAGGGTTAGGAATAGGAAGAGGGTTAGGTTTATGTTTAGGGTGAGGGTTAGAATCGAGTGCATTTAAGGATAGTGTTAGGCTTAGAGTTAGGTATAGGGTTAGCTTTTGTAGAATCGAGGGTCAGTGTTCGGGTGAGGGTTAGGGTTAGGATTAGGGTTAGAATCAGGAGCATTTTTAGCGTTAGGGTTGGGGTTAGGGTCAGGGTTTGAGTGCATTTAGGGGTAGGGGAGGAGTCGGGTTAGGATTAGGGTTAGGGTTTGTGTTGGTAGAATCGAGGGTTTTGGGTTAGGCTTAGGGTCAGGAGAGCATTTGGGGTCATAATTCAGAGCATTTGGGCTTAGGGTTGGTCTTGAAATTGATGATTTAGTTATAGCGTTAGAATCAGGCACATTTAGGGATAGAGTTATGATTAGAATTCAGTGCATTTAGGCTTAGGGTTAGGGTTAGGGTTAGGTTTAGGGTCAGGGTTAGAATCGAGAGCATTAAGGATAGTGCTAGGGTTAGAGTTAGGTTTAGGGTTAGCTTTCGTAGAATCGAGGGTTAGGCTTAGGGTTAGGCTTAGGGTGAGGTTTAGCGTTAGAATCAAGCACAGTTTTAGTGTTAGCGTTAGGGTGAGTATTACGGTTAAAGTGCTTTTAGGGCTAGTGGACGGGATAGGGTTAGGATTAGGGTTAAGGTTTGTGTTGGTAGAATCGAGGTTGAGGTTTAGGCTTAGGCTCAGGATTGCATTTTGGATCAGAATGGAGTGTATTTAGGCTTTGGGTTAGTGTTCAAATGGACGATTTAGTGTTAGGGTTTGAATCGAGCACATTTAGGGTGAGAGTTATGCTTAGAATTCAGTGCATGTAGGGTTAGCGTTAGGGTTAGGGTTATGTTGAGGTTCAGGGTTAAAATCGAGAGCATTTAAGGATAGTGCTAGGGTTAGAGTTAGGTTTAGTGTTCGCTTTCGTAGAATCGAGGGTTAGGCTTAAGGTTAGGCTTACGGTTAGGGTTAGGGTTAGAATCAGGCACATTTTTAGTGGTCTGCTTTTCATCAGGGTATGGCTTAGAGTGCATTTAGGGGTAGGCGTAGGAGTAGGGTTAGGATTAGGGTTAAGGTTTGTGTTGGTAGAATCGAGGTTTAGGGTTGGGCTTGGGGTCAGGAATGACTTTGGGTTAGAGTCGAGTGCATTTAGGGTTAGGGAGAGTGTTGAAATTGACGATTTAGTGTTTGGGTTAGAACCGAGCACATTTAGGGTTAGAGATTTGGTTAGAATTCGTTAGGGTTAGGGTTAGTGTAAGGGGTAGGGGTAGGGTTAGAGTGCATTTAGGGATAGGGGAAGGAGTAGAGTTAGGATTAGGGTTAGGGTTTGTGTTGGTAGAATCGAAGTTTAGGGTTAGGCGTAGGGTGAGGATTGCCTTTTGGGTTACAACTGAGTGCATTTAGAGTTAGGGTTAGTGTTGAGATTGACGATTTAGTGTTAGACTTAGAATCGAGCACATTAGTGTTAGAGTTATGGCTAGAATCCACTATATTTAAGCTTAGGGTTAGGGTTAGGGTTTGTGTTGGTAGAATCGAGGTTTAGGGTTAGGCTTAGGGTCAGGATTGCCTTTTGGGTTAGAGTCGAGTGCATTTAGGGTTAGGCTTAGTGTTGAGATTGACGATTGAGTGTTAGGGTTATAATCGAGCACATTAGGGTTAGAGTTATGGTTAGAATCCAGTGCATTTCGGGTTAGGATTAGGGATAGGGTTAGGTTAATGTTTAGGGTGAGGGTCAGAATCGAGTGCATTTAAGGATAGTGTTAGGGTTAGAGTTAGGTATAGGGTTAGCTTTCGTAGAATCGAGGGTCAGTGTTCGGGTGAGGGTTAGGCTTAGGATTAGGGTTAGGATCAGTAGCATTTTTAGCGTTAGGATTGGGGTTAGGGTCAGGGTTTGAGTGCATTTAGGGGTAGAGGAGGAGTTGGGTTAGGATTAGGGTTAGGGTTTGTGTTGATAGAATCGAGGTTTTCGGTTAGGCTTAGGGTCAGGATTGCCTTTTGGGTTAGAGTCGTGTGCATTTAGGGTTAGGCTTAGTGTTGAGATTGATGATTTAATGTTAGGGTTATAATCGAGCACACTAGGGTTAGAGTTATGGTTAGAATCCAGTGCATCTAGGGTTAGGATTAGGGATAGGGTTAGGTTTATGTTTAGGGTGAGGGTTAGAATCGAGTGCATTTAAGGATAGTGTTAGGGTTAGAGTTAGGTATAGGGTAAGCTTTCGTAGAATCGAGGGTCAGTGTTCGGGTGAGGGTTCGGGTTAGGATTAGGGTTAGAATCAGGAGCATTTTTAGCGTTAGGGTTGGGGTTAGGGTGAGGGTTTGAGTGCATTTAGGGGTAGGGGAGGAGTTGGGTTAAGATTAGGGTTAGGGTTTGTGTTGGTAGAATCGAGGTTTTGGGTTAGGCTTAGGGTCAGGAGAGCATTTGGGGTCATAATTCAGAGCATTTGGGCTTAGGGTTAGTGTTGAAATTGATGATTTAGTTATAGCGTTAGAATAAGGCACATTTAGGGATAGAGTTATGATTAGAATTCAGTGCATTTAGGGTTAGGGTTAGGGTTAGGGTTAGGTTTAGGGTCAGGGTTAGAATCGAGATCATTTAGGATAGTGCTACGGTTAGAGTTAGGTTTAGGGTTAGCTTTCGTAGAATCGAGAGTTAGGCTTAGGGTTAGGCTTAGGGTGAGGGTTAGGGTTAGAATCAAGCACAGTTTTAGTGTTAGCGTTAGGGTGAGGATTAGGGTTAAAGTGCCTTTAGGGCTAGTGGAAGGGATAGGGTTAGGATTAGGGTTAAGGTTTGTGTTGGTAGAATCGAGGTTTAGGGTTGGGCATAGGGTCAGGATTGCCTTTTGGGTTAGAGTCAAGTGCATTTAGGGTTAGGCTTAGTGTTGAGATTGACGATTTAGTGATCAGGTTATAATCGAGCACATTAGGGTTAGAGTTATGGTTAGAATCCAGTGCATTTAGGGTTAGGATTAGGGATAGGGTTAGGTTAATGTTTAGGGTGAGGGTTAGAATCGAGTGCATTTAAGGATAGTGTTAGGGTTAGAGTAAGGTATAGGGTTAGCTTTCGTAGAATCGAGGGTCAGTGTTCGGGTGAGGGTTAGGGTTAGGATTAGGGTTAGAATCAGGAGCATTTTTAGCGTTAGGGTTGGGATTAGGGTCAGGGTTTGAGTGCATTTAGGGGTACGGGAGAAGTTGGGTTAGGATTAGGGTTAGGGTTTGTGTTGGTAGAATCGAAGTTTAGGGTTAGGCGTAGTGTGAGGATTGCCTTTTGGGTTACAACTGAGTGCATTTAGAGTTACGGTTACTGTTGAGATTGACGATTTAGTGTTAGACTTAGAATCGAGCACATTAGGGTTAGAGTTATGGCTAGAATTCACTATATTTAAGCTTAGGGTTAGGGTTAGTGTTTGTGTTGGTAGAATCGAGGTTTAGGCTTAGGCTTAGGGTCAGGATTGCCTTTTGGGTTAGAGTCGAGTGCATTTAGGGTTAGGCTTAGTGTTGAGATTGACGATTGAGTGTTAGGGTTATAATCGAGCACATTAGGGTTAGAGTTATGGCTAGAATCCAGTGCATTTCGGGTTAGGATTAGGGATAGGGTTAGGTTAATGTTTAGGTTGAGGGTCAGAATCGAGTGCATTTAAGGATAGTGTTAGGGTTAGAGTTAGGTATAGGGTTAGCTTTCGTAGAATCGAGGGTCAGTGTTCGGGTGAGGGTTAGGCTTAGGATTAGGGTTAGGATCAGTAGCATTTTTAGCGTTAGGATTGGGGTTAGGGTCAGGGTTTGAGTGCATTTAGGGGTAGAGGAGGAGTTGGGTTAGGATTAGGGTTAGGGTTTGTGTTGATAGAATCGAGGTTTTCGGTTAGGCTTAGGGTCAGGATTGCCTTTTGGGTTAGAGTCGTGTGCATTTAGGGTTAGGCTTAGTGTTGAGATTGATGATTTAATGTTAGGGTTATAATCGAGCACACTAGGGTTAGAGTTATGGTTAGAATCCAGTGCATCTAGGGTTAGGATTAGGGATAGGGTTAGGTTTATGTTTAGGGTGAGGGTTAGAATCGAGTGCATTTAAGGATAGTGTTAGGGTTAGAGTTAGGTATAGGGTAAGCTTTCGTAGAATCGAGGGTCAGTGTTCGGGTGAGGGTTCGGGTTAGGATTAGGGTTAGAATCAGGAGCATTTTTAGCGTTAGGGTTGGGGTTAGGGTGAGGGTTTGAGTGCATTTAGGGGTAGGGGAGGAGTTGGGTTAAGATTAGGGTTAGGGTTTGTGTTGGTAGAATCGAGGTTTTGGGTTAGGCTTAGGGTCAGGAGAGCATTTGGGGTCATAATTCAGAGCATTTGGGCTTAGGGTTAGTGTTGAAATTGATGATTTAGTTATAGCGTTAGAATAAGGCACATTTAGGGATAGAGTTATGATTAGAATTCAGTGCATTTAGGGTTAGGGTTAGGGTTAGGGTTAGGTTTAGGGTCAGGGTTAGAATCGAGATCATTAGGATAGTGCTACGGTTAGAGTTAGGTTTAGGGTTAGCTTTCGTAGAATCGAGAGTTAGGCTTAGGGTTAGGCTTAGGGTGAGGGTTAGGGTTAGAATCAAGCACAGTTTTAGTGTTAGCGTTAGGGTGAGGATTAGGGTTAAAGTGCCTTTAGGGCTAGTGGAAGGGATAGGGTTAGGATTAGGGTTAAGGTTTGTGTTGGTAGAATCGAGGTTTAGGGTTGGGCATAGGGTCAGGATTGCCTTTTGGGTTAGAGTCAAGTGCATTTAGGGTTAGGCTTAGTGTTGAGATTGACGATTTAGTGATCAGGTTATAATCGAGCACATTAGGGTTAGAGTTATGGTTAGAATCCAGTGCATTTAGGGTTAGGATTAGGGATAGGGTTAGGTTAATGTTTAGGGTGAGGGTTAGAATCGAGTGCATTTAAGGATAGTGTTAGGGTTAGAGTAAGGTATAGGGTTAGCTTTCGTAGAATCGAGGGTCAGTGTTCGGGTGAGGGTTAGGGTTAGGATTAGGGTTAGAATCAGGAGCATTTTTAGCGTTAGGGTTGGGATTAGGGTCAGGGTTTGAGTGCATTTAGGGGTACGGGAGAAGTTGGGTTAGGATTAGGGTTAGGGTTTGTGTTGGTAGAATCGAAGTTTAGGGTTAGGCGTAGTGTGAGGATTGCCTTTTGGGTTACAACTGAGTGCATTTAGAGTTACGGTTACTGTTGAGATTGACGATTTAGTGTTAGACTTAGAATCGAGCACATTAGGGTTAGAGTTATGGCTAGAATTCACTATATTTAAGCTTAGGGTTAGGGTTAGTGTTTGTGTTGGTAGAATCGAGGTTTAGGCTTAGGCTTAGGGTCAGGATTGCCTTTTGGGTTAGAGTCGAGTGCATTTAGGGTTAGGCTTAGTGTTGAGATTGACGATTGAGTGTTAGGGTTATAATCGAGCACATTAGGGTTAGAGTTATGGTTAGAATCCAGTGCATTTCGGGTTAGGATTAGGGATAGGGTTAGGTTTATGTTTAGGGTGAGGGTTAGAATCGAGTGCATTTAAGGATAGTGTTAGGGTTAGAGTTAGGTATAGGGTTAGCTTTCGTAGAATCGAGGGTCAGTGTTCGGGTGAGGGTTAGGATTAGGATTAGGGTTAGAATCAGGAGCATTTTTAGCGTTAGGGTTGGGGTTAGGGTCAGGGTTTGAGTGCATTTAGGGCTAGGGGAGGAGTTGGGTTAGGATTAGGGTTAGGGTTTGTGTTGGTAGAATCGAGGTTTTGGGTTAGGCTTAGGGTCAGGAGAGCATTTGGGGTCATAATTCAGAGCATTTGGGCTTAGGGTTAGTGTTGAAATTGATGATTTAGTTATAGCGTTAGAATAAGGCACATTTAGGGATAGAGATATGATTAGAATTCAGTGCATTTAGGGTTAGGGTGAGGGTTAGGGTTAGGTTTAGGGTTAGGCTTAGAATCGAGAGCATTTAGGATAGTGGTAGGGTTAGAGTTAGTTTTAGGGTTAGCTTTCGTAGAATCGAGGGTTAGGCTTAGGGTTCGGCTTAGGGTGAGGGTTAGGGTTAGAATCAAGCACAGTTTTAGTGTTAGCGTTAGGGTGAGGATTACGGTTAAAGTTCCTTTAGGGCTAGTGGAAGGGATAGGGTTAGGATTAGGGTTAAGGTTTGTGTTGGTAGAATCGAGGTTTAGGGTTGGGCTTAGGGTCAGGATTGCCTTTTGGGTTAGAGTCGAGTGCATTTAGGGTTAGGCTTAGTGTTGAGATTGACGATTTAGTGTTAGGGTTATAATCAAGCACATTAGGGTTAGAGTTATGGTTAGAATCCAGTGCATTTAGGGTTAGGATTAGGGATAGGGTTAGGTTTATGTTCAGGGTGAGGGTTAAAATCGAGTGCATTTAAGGATAGTGTTAGGGTTAGACTTAGTTATAGGGTTAGCTGTCGTAGAATCGAGGGTCAGTGTTCGGGTGAGGGTTAGGTTTAGGATTAGGGTTAGAATCAGGAGCATTTTTAGCGTTAGGGTTGGGGTTAGGGTCAGGGTTTGAGTGCATTTAGGGGTAGGGGAGGAGTTGGGTTTGGATTAGGGTTATTGTTTGTGTTGGTAGAATCGAGGTTTAGGTTTAGGCTTAGGGTCAGGATTGCATTTTGGATCAGAGTCGAGTGTATTTAGGCTTTGGGTTAGTGTTCCGATGGACGATTTAGTGTTAAGGTTTGAATCGAGCACATTAAGGTGAGAGTTATGCTTAGAATTCAGTGCATTTAGGGTTAGCGTTAGGGATAGGGTTAGGTTGAGCGTCAGGGTTAAAAGCGACAGCATTTAAGGATAGTGCTAGGGTTAGAGTTAGGTTTAGCGTTTGCTTTCGTAGAATCGAGGGTTAGGCTTAAGGTTAGGCTTAGGATTAGGGTTAGGGTTAGAATCAGGCACATTTTTAGTGGTCTGCTTTTCATCAGGGTATGGCTTAGAGTGCATTTAGGGGTAGGCGTAGGAGTAGGGTTAGGATTAGGGTTAAGGTTTGTGTTGGTAGAATCGAGGTTTAGGGTTGGGCTTGGGGTCAGGAATGACTTTGGGTTAGAGTCGAGTGCATTTAGGGTTAGGGAGAGTGTTGAAATTGCCGATTTAGTGTTTGGGTTAGAATCGAGCACATTTAGGGTTAGAGTTTTGGTTAGAATTCGTTAGGGTTAGGGTTAGTGTTAGGGGTAGGGGTAGGGTTAGAGTGCATTTAGGGGTAGGGGTAGGGGTAGGGTTAGGATTAGGGTTAGGGTTTTTGTTGGTAGAACCGAAGTTTAGGGTTAGGCGTAGGGTGAGGATTGCCTTTTGGGTTACAACTGAGTGCATTTAGAGTTAGGGTTAGTGTTGAGATTGACGATTTAGTGTTAGACTTAGAATCGAGCACATTAGGGTTAGAATTATGGCTAGAATCCACTATATTTAAGCTTAGGGTTAGGGTTAGGGTTTGTGTTGGTAGAATCGAGGTTTAGGCTTAGGCTTAGGGTCAGGATTGCCTTTTGGGTTAGAGTCGAGTGCATTTAGGGTTAGGCTTAGTGTTGAGATTGACGATTGAGTGTTAGGGTTATAATCGAGCACATTAGGGTTAGAGTTATGGTTAGAATCCAGTGCATTTCGGGTTAGGATTAGGGATAGGGTTAGGTTTATGTTTAGGGTGAGGGTTAGAATCGAGTGCATTTAAGGATAGTGTTAGGGTTAGAGTTAGATATAGGGTTAGCTTTCGTAGAATCGAGGGTCAGTGTTCGGGTGAGGGTTAGGGTTAGGATTAGGGTTAAAATCAGGAGCATTTTTAGCGTTAGGGTTGGGGTTAGGATCAGGGTTTGAGTGCATTTAGGGGTAGGGGAGGTGTTGGGTTAGGATTAGGGTGAGGGTTTGTGTTGGTAGAATCGAGGTTTTGGGTTAGGCTTAGGGTCAGGAGAGCATTTGGGGTCATAATTCAGAGCATTTGGGCTTATGGTTGGTGTTGAAATTGATGATTTAGTTATAGCGTTTGAATCAGGCACATTTAGGGATAGAGTTATGATTAGAATTCAGTGCATTTAGGCTTAGGGTTAGGGTTAGGGTTAGGTTTAGGGTCAGGGTTAGAATCGAGAGCATTAAGGATAGTGCTAGGGTTAGAGTTAGGTTGAGGGTGAGCTTTCGTAGAATCGAGGGTTAGGCTTAGGGTTAGGCTTAGGGTGAGGGTTAGGGTTAGAATGAAGCACAGTTTTAGTGTTAGCGTTAGGGTGAGGATTAGGGTTAAAGTGCCTTTAGGGCTAGTGGAAGGGATAGGGTTAGGATTAGGGTTAAGGTTTGTGTTGGTAGAATCGAGGTTTCGGGTGGCCTTAGGGTCAGGATTCCCTTTTGGGTTAGAGTCGAGTGCATTTAGGGTTAGGCTTAGTGTTGAGATTGACGATTTAGTGTTAGGGTTATAATCGAGCACATTAGGGTTAGAGTTATGGTTAGAATCCAGTGCATTTAGGGTTAGGATTAGGGATAGGGTTAGGTTTATGTTTAGGGTGAGGGTTAGAATCGAGTGCATTTAAGGATAGTGTTAGGGTTAGAGTTAGGTATAGGGTTAGCTGTCGTCGAATCGAGGGTCATTCTTCGGGTGAGGGTTAGGGTTAGGATTAGGGTTAGAATCAGGACCATTTTTAGCGTTAGGGTTGGGGTTAGGATCAGGGTTTGAGTGCATTTAGGGGTAGGGGAGGAGTTGGGTTAGGATTAGGGTTATTGTTTGTGTTGGTAGAATAGAGGTTTAGGTTTAGGCTTAGGGTCAGGATTGCATTTTGGATCAGAGTCCAGTGTATTTAGGCTTTGGGTTAGTGTTCAAATGGACGATTTAGTGTTAGGGTTTGAATCGAGCACATTTAGCGTGAGAGTTATGCTTGGAATTCAGTGCATTTAGGGTTAGCGTTAGGGATAGGGTTAGGTTGAGCGTCAGGGTTAAAATCGACAGCATTTAAGGATAGTGCTAGGGTTAGAGTTAGGTTTAGCGTTCGCTTTCGTAGAATCGAGGGTTAGGCTTAAGGTTAGGCTTAGGGTTAGGGTTAGGGTTAGAATCAGGCACATTTTTAGTGGCCTGCTTTTCATCAGGGTATGGCTTAGAGTGCATTTAGGGGTAGGCGTAGGAGTAGGGTTAGGATTAGGGTTAAGGTTTGTGTTGGTAGAATCGAGGTTTAGGGTTGGGCTTGGGGTCAGGAATGACTTTGGGTTAGAGTCGAGTGCATTTAGGGTTAAGGAGAGTGTTGAAATTGACGATTTAGTGTTTGGGTTAGAATCGAGCACATTTAGGGTTAGAGTTTTGGTTAGAATTCGTTAGGGTTAGGGTTAGTGTTAGGGGTAGGGGTAGGGTTAGAGTGCATTTAGGGGTAGGGGTAGGGGTAGGGTTAGGATTAGGGTTAGGGTTTTTGTTGGTAGAACCGAAGTTTAGGGTTAGGCGTAGGGTGAGGATTGCCTTTTGGGTTACAAATGAGTGCATTTAGAGTTAGGGTTAGTGTTGAGATTGACGATTTAGTGTTAGACTTAGAATCGAGCACATTAGGGTTTGAATTATGGCTAGAATCCACTATATTTAAGCTTAGGGTTAGGGTTAGGGTTTGTGTTGTTAGAATCGAGGTTTAGGGTTAGGCGTAGGGTCGGGATTGCCTTTTGGGTTAGAGTCGAGTGCATTTAGGTTTAGGCTTAGTGTTGAGATTGACGATTGAGTGTTAGGGTTATAATCGAGCACATTAGGGTTAGAGTTATTGTTAGAATCCAGTGCATTTCGGGTTAGGATTAGGGATAGGGTTAGGTTTATGTTTAGGGTGAGGGTTAGAATCGAGTGCATTTAAGGATAGTGTTAGGGTTAGAGTTAGGTATAGGGTTAGCTTTCGTAGCATCGAGGGTCAGTGTTCGGGTGAGGGTTAGGGTTAGGATTAGGGTTAGAATCAGGAGCATTTTTAGCGTTAGGGTTGGGGTTAGGGTCAGGGTTTGAGTGCATTTAGGGGTAGGGGAGGAGTTGGGTTAGGATTAGGGTTAGGGTTTGTGTTGGTAGAATCGAGGTTTTGGGTTAGGCTTAGGGTCAGGAGAGCATTTGGGGTCATAATTCAGAGCATTTGGGCTTAGGGTTAGTGTTGAAATTGATGATTTAGTTATAGCGTTAGAATAAGGCACATTTAGGGATAGAGTTATGATTAGAATTCAGTGCATTTAGGGTTGGGTTAGGGTTAGGGTTAGGTTTAGGGTCAGGGTTAGAATCGAGAGCATTAAGGATAGTGCTAGGGTTAGAGTTAGGTTGAGGGTGAGCTTTTGTAGAATCGAGGGTTACGCTTAGGGTTAGGCTTAGGGTGAGGGTTAGGGTTAGAATCAAGCACAGTTTTAGTGTTAGCGTTAGGGTGAGGATTAGGGTTAAAGTGCTTTTAGGGCTAGTGGAAGGAATAGGGTTAGGATTAGGGTTAAGGTTTGTGTTGGTAGAATCGAGGTTTAGGTTTAGGCTTAGGGTCAGAATTGCATTTTGGATCAGAATCGAGTGTATTTAGGCTTTTCCTTAGTGTTCACGTTGACCATTTAGTGTTAGGGTTTGAATCGAGCACATTTAGGGTGAGAGTTATGCTTAGAATTCAGTGCATTTTGGGTTAGCGTTAGGGTTAGGGTTTTGTTTAGGGTGAGCGTTAAAATCGAGAGCATTTAAGGATAGTGCTAGGGTTAGAGTTAAGTTTAGCGTTCGCTTTCGTAGAATCGAGGGTTAGGCTTAAGGTTAGGCTTAGGCTTAGGGTTAGTGTTAGAATCAGGCACATTTTTAGTGGTCTGCTTTTCATCAGGGTATGGCTTAGAGTGCATTTAGGGGGAGGCGTAGGAGTAGGGTTAGGATTAGGCTTAAGGTTTGTGTTGGTAGAATCGAGGTTTAGGGTTAGGCTTAGGGTCAGGAATGGCTTTAGGGTTAGAGTCGAGTGCATTTAGGGTTAGGGAGAGTGTTGAAATTGACGATTTAGTGTTAGGGTTAGAATCGAGCACATTTAGGGTTAGAGTTTTGGTTAGAATTCGTTAGGGTTAGGGTTAGTGTAAGGGGTAGGGGTAGGGTTAGAGTGCATTTAGGGGTAGGGGTAGGGGTAGGGTTAGGATTAGGGTTAGGGTTTGTGTTGGTAGAATCGAAGTTTAGGGTTAGGCGTAGGGTGAGGATTGCCTTTTGGGTTACAACTGAGTGCATTTAGAGTTAGGGTTAGTGTTGAGATTGACGATTTAGTGTTAGACTTAGAATCGAGCACATTAGGGTTAGAGTCATGGCTAGAATCCACTATATTTAAGCTTAGGGTTAGGGTTAGTGTTTGTGTTGGTAGAATCGATTTTTAGGCTTTGGCTTAGGGTCAGGATTGCCTTTTGGGTTAGAGTCGAGTGCATTTAGGGTTAGGCTTAGTGTTGAGATTGACGATTGAGTGTTAGGGTTATAATCGAGCACATTAGGGTTAGAGTTATGGTTAGAATCCAGTGCATTTAGGGTGAGGATTAGGGATAGGGTTAGGTTTATGTTTAGGGTGAGGGTTAGAATCGAGTGCATTTAAGGATAGTGTTAGGGTTAGAGTTAGGTATAGGGTTAGCTTTCGTAGAATCGAGGGTCAGTGTTCGGGTGAGGGTTAGGGTTAGGATTAGGGTTAGAATCAGGAGCATTTTTAGCGTTAGGGTTGGGGTTAGGGTCAGGGTTTGAGTGCATTTAGGGCTAGGGGAGGAGTTGGGTTAGGATTAGGGTTAGGGTTTGTGTTGGTAAAATCGAGGTTTTGGGTTAGGCTTAGGGTCAGGAGAGCATTTGGGGTCATAATTCAGAGCATTTGGGCTTAGGGTTAGTGTTGAAATTGATGATTTAGTTATAGCGTTAGAATAAGGCAAATTTAGGGATAGAGTTATGATTAGAATTCAGTGCATTTAGGGTTAGGGTTAGGGTTAGGGTTAGGTTTAGGGTCAGGGTTAGAATAGAGCGCATTTAGGATAGTGGTAGGGTTAGAGTTAGGTTTACGGTTAGCTTTCGTAGAATCGAGGGTTAGGCTTAGGGTTAGGCTTAGGGTGAGTGTTAGGGTTCGAATCAAGCAAAGTTTTAGTGTTAGCGTTAGGGTGAGGATTAGGGTTAAAGTGCCTTTAGGGCTAGTGGAAGGGATAGGGTTAGGATTAGGGTTAAGGTTTGTGTTGGTAGAATTGAGGTTTAGGGTTGGGCTTAGGGTCAGGATTGCCTTTTGGGTTAGAGTCGAGTGCATTTAGGGTTAGGCTTAGTGTTGAGATTGACGATTTAGTGTTAGGGTTATAATCGAGCACATTAGGGTTAGAGTTGTGGTTAGAATCCAGTGCATTTAGGGTTAGGATTAGGAATAGGGTTAGGTTTATGTTTAGGGTGAGGGTTAGAATCGAGTGCATTTAAGGATAGTGTTAGGGTTAGAGTTAGGTATAGGGTTAGCTGTCGTAGAATCGAGGGTCATTCTTCGGGTGAGGGTTAGGGTTAGGATTAGGGTTAGAATCAGGACCATTTTTAGCGTTAGGGTTGGGGTTAGGATCAGGGTTTGAGTGCATTTAGGGGTAGGGGAGGAGTTGGGTTAGGATTAGGGTGAGGGTTTGTGTTGGTAGAATCGAGGTTTAGGTTTAGGCTTAGGGTCAGGATTGCATTTTGGATCAGAGTCCAGTGTATTTAGGCTTTGGGTTAGTGTTCAAATGGACGATTTAGTGTTAGGGTTTGAATTGAGCACATTTAGGGTGAGAGTTATGCTTGGAATTCAGTGCATTTAGGGTTAGCGTTAGGGATAGGGTTAGGTTGAGCGTCAGGGTTAAAATCGACAGCATTTAAGGATAGTGCTAGGGTTAGAGTTAGGTTTAGCGTTCGCTTCGGTGGAATCGAGGGTTAGGCTTAAGGTTAGGCTTAGGGTTAGGGTTAGGGTTAGAATCAGGCACATTTTTAGTGGTCTGCTTTTCATCAGGGTATGGCTTAGAGTGCATTTAGGGGTAGGCGTAGGAGTAGGGTTAGGATTAGGGTTAAGGTTTGTGTTGGTAGAATCGAGGTTTAGGGTTGGGCTTGGGGTCAGGAATGACTTTGGGTTAGAGTCGAGTGCATTTAGGGTTAGGGAGAGTGTTGAAATTGACGATTTAGTGTTTGGGTTAGAATCGAGCACATTTAGGGTTAGAGTTTTGGTTAGAATTCGTTAGGGTTAGGGTTAGTGTAAGGGGTAGGGGTAGGGTTAGAGTGCATTCAGGGGTAGGGGTAGGGGTAGGGTTAGGATTAGGGTTAGGGTTTGTGTTGGTAGAATCGATGTTTAGGGTTAGGCGTAGTGTGAGGATTGCCTTTTGGGTTACAACTGAGTGCATTTAGAGTTAGGGTTAGTGTTGAGATTGACGATTTAGTGTTAGACTTAGAATCGAGCACATTAGGGTTAGAGTTATGGCTAGAATCCACTATATTTAAGCTTAGGGTTAGGGTTAGGGTTTGTATTGGTAGAATCGAGGTTTCGGCTTTGGCTTAGGGTCAGGATTGCCTTTTGGGTTAGAGTCGAGTGCATTTAGGGTTAGGCTTAGTGTTGAGATTGACGATTGAGTGTTAGGGTTATAATCGAGCACATTAGGGTTAGAGTTATGGTTAGAATCCAGTGCATTTAGGGTTAGGATTAGGGATAGGGTTAGTTTTATGTTTAGGGTGAGGGTTAGAATCGAGTGCATTTAAGGATAGTGTTAGGGTTAGAGTTAGGTATAGGGTTAGCTTTCGTAGAATCGAGGGTCAGTGTTCGGGTGAGGGTTAGGGTTAGGATTAGGGTTAGAATCAGGAGCATTTTTAGCGTTAGGGTTGGGGTTAGGGTCAGGGTTTGAGTGCATTTAGGGGTAGGGGAGGAGTTGGGTTAGGATTAGGGTTAGGGTTTGTGTTGGTAGAATCGAGGTTTTGGGTTAGGCTTAGGGTCAGGAGAGCATTTGGGGTCATAATTCAGAGCATTTGGGCTTAGGGTTAGTGTTGAAATTGATGATTTAGTTATAGCGTTAGAATCAGACACATTTAGGGATAGAGTTATGATTAGAATTCAGTGCATTTAGGGTTAGGGTTAGGGTTAGGGTCAGGATTAGAATCGAGAGCATTAAGGATAGTGCTAGGGTTAGAGTTAGGTTGAGGGTGAGCTTTCGTAGAATCGAGGGTTAGGCTTAGGGTTAGGCTTAGGGTGAGGGTTAGGGTTAGAATCAAGCACAGTTTTAGTGTTAGCGTTAGGGTGAGGATTAGGGTTAAAGTGCTTTTAGGGCTAGTGGAAAGGATAGGGTTAGGATTAGGATTAAGGTTTGTGTTGGTAGAATCGAAGTTTAGGTTTAGGCTTATTGTCAGAATTGCATTTTGGATCAGAATCGAGTGTATTTAGGCTTTTCCTTAGTTTTCACGTTGACCATTTAGTGTTAGGGTTTGAATCGAGCACATTTAGGGTGAGAGTTATGCTTAGAATTCAGTGCATTTTCGGTTAGCGTTAGGGTTAGGGTTTTGTTGAGGGTCAGGGTTAAAATCGAGAGCATTTAAGGATAGTGCTAGGGTTAGAGTTAAGTTTAGCGTTCGCTTTCGTAGAATCGAGGGTTAGGCTTAAGGTTAGGCTTAGGCTTAGGGTTAGTGTTAGAATCAGGCACATTTTTAGTGGTCTGCTTTTCATCACGGTATGGCTTAGAGTGCATTTAGGGGGAGGCGTAGGAGTAGGGTTAGGATTAGGCTTAAGGTTTGTGTTGGTAGAATCGAGGTTTAGGGTTAGGCTTAGGGTCAGGAATGGCTTTAGGGTTAGAGTCGAGTGCATTTAGGGTTAGGGAGAGTGTTGAAATTGACGATTTAGTGTTAGGGTTAGAATCGAGCACATTTAGGGTTAGAGTTTTGGTTAGAATTCGTTAGGGTTAGGGTTAGTGTAAGGGGTAGGGGTAGGGTTAGAGTGCATTTAGGGGTAGGGGTAGGGGTAGGGTTAGGATTAGGGTTAGGGTTTGTGTTGGTAGAATCGAAGTTTAGGATTAGGCGTAGGGTGAGGATTGCCTTTTGGGTTACAACTGAGTGCATTTAGAGTTAGGGTTAGTGTTGAGATTGACGATTTAGTGTTAGACTTAGAATCGAGCACATTAGGGTTAGAGTCATGGCTAGAATCCACTATATTTAAGCTTAGGGTTAGGGTTAGTGTTTGTGTTGGTAGAATCGAGTTTTAGGCTTAGGCTTAGGGTCACGATTGCCTTTTGGGTTAGAGTCGAGTGCATTTAGGTTTAGGCTTAGTGTTGAGATTGACGATTGAGTGTTAGGGTTATAATCGAGCACATTAGGGTTAGAGTTATGGTTAGAATCCAGTGCATTTAGGGTGAGGATTAGGGATAGGGTTAGGTTTATGTTTAGGGTGAGGGTTGGAATCGAGTGCATTTAAGGATAGTGTTAGGGTTAGAGTTAGGTATAGGGTTAGCTTTCGTAGAATCGAGGGTCAGTGTTCGGGTGAGGGTTAGGGTTAGGATTAGGGTTAGAATCAGGAGCATTTTTAGCGTTAGGGTTGGGGTTAGGGTCCGGGTTTGAGTGCATTTAGGGGTAGGGGAGGAGTTGGGTTAGGATTAGGGTTAGGGTTGGTGTTGGTAGAATCGAGGTTTTGGGTTAGGCTTAGGGTCAGGAGAGCATTTGGGGTCATAATTCAGAGCATTTGGGCTTAGGGTTAGTGTTGAAATTGATGATTTAGTTATAGCGTTAGAATAAGGCACATTTAGGGATAGAGTTATGATTAGAATTCAGTGCATTTAGGGTTAGGTTTAGGGTTAGAGTTAGGTTTAGGGTCAGGGTTAGAATCGAGAGCATTTAGGATAGTGGTAGGGTTAGAGTTAGGTTTAGGGTTAGCTTTCGTAGAATCGAGGGTTAGGCTTAGGATTAGGCTTAGGGTGAGGGTTAGGGTTAGAATCAAGCACAGTTTTAGTGTTAGCGTTAGGGTGAGGATTAGGGTTAAAGTGCCTTTAGGGCTAGTGGAAGGGATAGGGTTAGGATTAGGGTTAAGGTTTGTGTTGGTAGAATCGAGGTTTAGGGTTGGGCTTAGGGTCAGGATTGCCTTTTGGGTTAGAGTCGAGTGCATTTAGGGTTAGGCTTAGTGTTGAGATTGACGATTTTGTGTTAGGGTTATAATCGAGCACATTAGGGTTAGAGTTATGGTTAGAATCCAGTGCATTTAGGGTTAGGATTAGGGATAGGTTAGGTTTATGTCTAGGGTGAAGGTTAGAATCGAGTGCATTTAAGGATAGTGTTAGGGTTAGAGTTAGGTATAGGGTTAGCTGTCATAGAATCGAGGGTCATTCTTCGGGTGAGGGTTAGGGTTAGGATTAGAGTTAGAATCAGGACCATTTTTAGCGTTAGGGTTGGGGTTAGGATCAGGGTTTGAGTGCATTTAGGGGTAGGGGAGGAGTTGGGTTAGGATTAGGGTTATTGTTTGTGTTGGTAGAATCGAGGTTTAGGTTTAGGCTTAGGGTCAGGATTGCATTTTGGATCAGAGTCGAGTGTATTTAGGCTTTGGGTTAGTGTTTAAATGGACGATTCAGTGTTAGGGTTTGAATCGAGCACATTTAGGGTGAGAGTTATGCTTAGAATTCAGTGCATTTAGGGTTAGCGTTAGGGATAGGGTTAGGTTGAGCGTCAGGGTTAAAATCGACAGCATTTAAGGATAGTGCTAGGGTTGGAGTTAGGTTTAGCGTTCGCTTTAGTAGAATCGAGGGTTAGACTTAAGGTTAGGCTTAGGGTTAGGGTTAGGGTTAGAATCAGGCACATTTTTAGTGGTCTGCTTTTCATCAGGGTATGGCTTAGAGTGCATTTAGGGGTAGGCGTAGGAGTAGGGTTAGGATTAGGGTTAAGGTTTGTGTTGGTAGAATCGAGGTTTAGGGTTGGGCTTGGGGTCAGGAATGACTTTGGGTTAGAGTCGAGTGCATTTAGGCTTAGGGAGAGTGTTGAAATTGACGATTTAGTGTTTGGGTTAGAATCGAGCACATTTAGGGTTAGAGTTTTGGTTAGAATTCGTTAGGGTTAGGGTTAGTGTAAGGGGTAGGGGTAGGGTTAGAGTGCATTTAGGGGTAGGGGTAGGGGTAGGGTTAGGATTAGGGTTAGGGTTTGTGTTGGTAGAATCGATGTTTAGGGTTAGGCGTAGTGTGAGGATTGCCTTTTGGGTTACAACTGAGTGCATTTAGAGTTAGGGTTAGTGTTGAGATTGACGATTTAGTGTTAGACTTAGAATCGAGCACATTAGGGTTAGAGTTATGGCTAGAATCCACTATATTTAAGCTTAGGGTTAGGGTTAGGGTTTGTGTTGGTAGAATCGAGGTTTAGGCTTTGGCTTAGGGTCAGGATTGCCTTTTGGGTTAGAGTCGAGTGCATTTAGGGTTAGGCTTAGTGTTGAGATTGACGATTTAGTGTTAGGGTTATAATCGAGCACATTAGGGTTAGAGTTATGGTTAGAATCCAGTGCATTTCGGGTTAGGATTAGGGATAGGGTTAGGTTTCTGTTTAGGGTGAGGGTTAGAATCGAGTGCATTTAAGGATAGTGTTAGGGTTAGAGTTAGGTATAGGGTTAGCTTTCGTAGAATCGAGGGTCAGTGTTCGGGTGAGGGTTAGGGTTAGGATTAGGGTTAGAATCAGGAGCATTTTTAGCGTTAGGGTTGGGGTTAGGGTCAAGGTTTGAGTGCATTTAGGGGTAGGGGAGGAGTTGGGTTAGGATTAGGGTTAGGGTTTGTGTTGGTAGAATCGAGGTTTTGGGTTAGGCTTAGGGTCAGGAGAGCATTTGGGGTCATAATTCAGAGCATTTGGGCTTAGGGTTAGTGTTGAAATTGATGATTTAGTTATAGCGTTAGAATCAGACACATTTAGGGATAGAGTTATGATTAGAATTCAGTGCATTTAGGGTTAGGGTTAGGGTTAGGGTCAGGATTAGAATCGAGAGCATTAAGGATAGTGCTAGTGTTAGAGTTAGGTTGAGGGTGAGCTTTCGTAGAATCGAGGGTTAGGCTTAGGGTTAGGCTTAGGGTGAGGGTTAGGGTTAGAATCAAGCACAGTTTTAGTGTTAGCGTTAGGGTGAGGATTAGGGTTAAAGTGCTTTTAGGGCTAGTGGAAAGGATAGGGTTAGGATTAGGATTAAGGTTTGTGTTGGTAGAATCGAAGTTTAGGTTTAGGCTTATTGTCAGAATTGCATTTTGGATCAGAATCGAGTGTATTTAGGCTTTTCCTTAGTGTTCACGTTGACCATTTAGTGTTAGGGTTTGAATCGAGCACATTTAGGGTGAGAGTTATGCTTAGAATTCAGTGCATTTTCGGTTAGCGTTAGGGTTAGGGTTTTGTTGAGGGTCAGGGTTAAAATCGAGAGCATTTAAGGATAGTGCTAGGGTTAGAGTTAAGTTTAGCGTTCGCTTTCGTAGAATCGAGGGTTAGGCTTAAGGTTAGGCTTAGGCTTAGGGTTAGTGTTAGAATCAGGCACATTTTTAGTGGTCTGCTTTTCATCAGGGTATGGCTTAGAGTGCATTTAGGGGGAGGCGTAGGAGTAGGGTTAGGATTAGGCTTAAGGTTTGTGTTGGTAGAATCGAGGTTTAGGGTTAGGCTTAGGGTCAGGAATGGCTTTAGGGTTAGAGTCGAGTGCATTTAGGGTTAGGGAGAGTGTTGAAATTGACGATTTAGTGTTAGGGTTAGAATCGAGCACATTTAGGGTTAGAGTTTTGGTTAGAATTCGTTAGGGTTAGGGTTAGTGTAAGGGGTAGGGGTAGGGTTAGAGTGCATTTAGGGGTAGGGGTAGGGGTAGGGTTAGGATTAGGGTTAGGGTTTGTGTTGGTAGAATCGAAGTTTAGGGTTAGGCGTAGTGTGAGGATTGCCTTTTGGGTTACAACTGAGTGCATTTAGAGTTAGGGTTAGTGTTGAGATTGACGATTAGTGTTAGACTTAGAATCGAGCACATTAGGGTTAGAGTCATGGCTAGAATCCACTATATTTAAGCTTAGGGTTAGGGTTAGTGTTTGTGTTGGTAGAATCGAGTTTTAGGCTTAGGCTTAGGGTCAGGATTGCCTTTTGGGTTAGAGTCCAGTGCATTTAGGTTTAGGCTTAGTGTTGAGATTGACGATTGAGTGTTAGGGTTATAATCGAGCACATTAGGGTTAGAGTTATGGTTAGAATCCAGTGCATTTCGGGTTAAGATTAGGGATAGGGTTAGGTTTATGTATAGGGTGAGGGTTAGAATCGAGTGCATTTAAGGATAGTGTTAGGGTTAGAGTTAGGTATAGGGTTAGCTTTCGTAGAATCGAGGGTCAGTGTTCGGGTGAGGGTTAGGGTTAGGATTAGGGTTAGAATCAGGAGCATTTTTAGCGTTAGGGTTGGGGTTAGGGTCAGGGTTTGAGTGCATTTAGGGGTAGGGGAGGAGTTGGGTTAGGATTAGGGTTAGGGTTTGTGTTGGTAGAATCGAGGTTTTGGGTTAGGCTTAGGGTCAGGAGAGCATTTGGGGTCATCATTCAGAGCATTTGGGCTTAGGGTTAGTGTTGAAATTGATGATTTAGTTATAGCGTTAGAATAAGGCACATTTAGGGATAGAGTTATGATTAGAATTCACTGCATTTAGGGTTAGGTTTAGGGTTAGGGTTAGGTTTAGGGTCAGGGTTAGAATCGAGAGCATTTAGGATAGTGGTAGGGTTAGAGTTAGGTTTAGGGTTAGCTTTCGTAGAATCGAGGGTTAGGCTTAGGATTAGGCTTAGGGTGAGGGTTAGGGTTAGAATCAAGCACAGTTTTAGTGTTAGCGTTAGGGTGAGGATTAGGGTTAAAGTGCCTTTAGGGCTAGTAGAAGGGATAGGGTTAGGATTAGGGTTAAGGTTTGTGTTGGTAGAATCGAGGTTTAGGGTTGGGCTTAGGGTCAGGATTGCCTTTTGGGTTAGAGTCGAGTGCATTTAGGGTTAGGCTTAGTGTTGAGATTGACGATTTTGTGTTAGGGTTATAATCGAGCACATTAGGGTTAGAGTTATGGTTAGAATCCAGTGCATTTAGGGTTAGGATTAGGGATAGGTTAGGTTTATGTCTAGGGTGAAGGTTAGAATCGAGTGCATTTAAGGATAGTGTTAGGGTTAGAGTTAGGTATAGGGTTAGCTGTCGTAGAATCGAGGGTCATTCTTCGGGTGAGGGTTAGGGTTAGGATTAGGGTTAGAATCAGGACCATTTTTAGCGTTAGGGTTGGGGTTAGGATCAGGGTTTGAGTGCATTTAGGGGTAGGGGAGGAGTTGGGTTAGGATTAGGGTTATTGTTTGTGTTGGTAGAATCGAGGTTTAGGTTTAGGCTTAGGGTCAGGATTGCATTTTGGATCAGAGTCGAGTGTATTTAGGCTTTGGGTTAGTGTTTAAATGGACGATTCAGTGTTAGGGTTTGAATCGAGCACATTTAGGGTGAGAGTTATGCTTAGAATTCAGTGCATTTAGGGTTAGCGTTAGGGATAGGGTTAGGTTGAGCGTCAGGGTTAAAATCGACAGCATTTAAGGATAGTGCTAGGGTTAGAGTTAGGTTTAGCGTTCGCTTTCGTAGAATCGAGGGTTAGACTTAAGGTTAGCCTTAGGGTTAGGGTTAGGGTTAGAATCAGGCACATTTTTAGTGGTCTGGTTTTCATCAGGGTATGGCTTAGAGTGCATTTAGGGGTAGGCGTAGGAGTAGTGTTAGGATTAGGGTTAAGGTTTGTGTTGGTAGAATCGAGGTTTAGGGTTGGGCTTGGGGTCAGGAATGACTTTGGGTTAGAGTCGAGTGCATTTAGGGTTAGGGAGAGTGTTGAAATTGACGATTTAGTGTTTGGGTTAGAATCGAGCACATTTAGGGTTAGAGTTTTGGTTAGAATTCGTTAGGGTTAGGGTTAGTGTAAGGGGTAGGGGTAGGGTTAGAGTGCATTTAGGGGTAGGGGTAGGGGTAGGGTTAGGATTAGGGTTAGGGTTTGTGTTGGTAGAATCGATGTTTAGGGTTAGGCGTAGTGTGAGGATTGCCTTTTGGGTTACAACTGAGTGCATTTAGAGTTAGGGTTAGTGTTGAGATTGACGATTTAGTGTTAGACTTAGAATCGAGCACATTAGGGTTAGAGTTATGGCTAGAATCCACTATATTTAAGCTTAGGGTTAGGGTTAGGGTTTGTGTTGGTAGAATCGAGGTTTAGGCTTTGGCTTAGGGTCAGGATTGCCTTTTGGGTTAGAGTCGAGTGCAATTAGGGTTAGGCTTAGTGTTGAGATTGACGATTTAGTGTTAGGGTTATAATCGAGCACATTAGGGTTAGAGTTATGGTTAGAATCCAGTGCCTTTAGGGTTAGGATTAGGGATAGGGTTAGGTTTATGTTTAGGGTGAGGGTTAGAATCGAGTGCATTTAAGGATAGTGTTAGGGTTAGAGTTAGGTATAGGGTTAGCTTTCGTAGAATCGAGGGTCAGTGTTCGGGTGAGGGTTAGGGTTAGGATTAGGGTTAGAATCAGGAGCATTTTTAGCGTTAGGGTTGGGGTTAGGGTCAGGGTTTGAGTGCATTTAGGGGAAGGGGAGGAGTTGGGTTAGGATTAGGGTTAGGGTTTGTGTTGGTAGAATCGAGGTTTTGGGTTAGGCTTAGGGTCAGGAGAGCATTTGGGGTCATAATTCAGAGCATTTGGGCTTAGGGTTAGTGTTGAAATTGATGATTTAGTTATAGCGTTAGAATCAGACACATTTAGGGATAGAGTTATGATTAGAATTCAGTGCATTTAGGGTTAGGGTTAGGGTTAGGGTCAGGATTAGAATCGAGAGCATTAAGGATAGTGCTAGTGTTAGAGTTAGGTTTAGGGTTAGCTTTCGTAGAATCGAGGGTTAGGCTTAGGGTTAGGCTTAGGGTGAGGGTTAGGGTTAGAATCAAGCACAGTTTTAGTGTTAGCGTTAGGGTGAGGATTAGGGTTAAAGTGCTTTTAGGGCTAGTGGAAAGGATAGGGTTAGGATTAGGATTAAGGTTTGTGTTGGTAGAATCGAAGTTTAGGTTTAGGCTTATTGTCAGAATTGCATTTTGGATCAGAATCTAGTGTATTTAGGCTTTTCCTTAGTGTTCACGTTGACCATTTAGTGTTAGGGATTGAATCGAGCACATTTAGGGTGAGAGTTATGCTTAGAATTCAGTGCATTTTCGGTTAGCGTTAGGGTTAGGGTTTTGTTGAGGGTCAGGGTTAAAATCGAGAGCATTTAAGGATAGTGCTAGGGTTAGAGTTAAGTTTAGCGTTCGCTTTCGTAGAATCGAGGGTTAGGCTTAAGGTTAGGCTTAGGCTTAGGGTTAGTGTTAGAATCAGGCACATTTTTAGTGGTCTGCTTTTCATCAGGGTATGGCTTAGAGTGCATTTAGGGGTAGGCGTAGGAGTAGGGTTAGGATTAGGATTAAGGTTTGTGTTGGTAGAATCGAGGTTTAGGGTTAGGCTTAGGGTCAGGAATGGCTTTTGGGTTAGAGTCGAGTGCATTTAGGGTTAGGGATAGTGTTGAAATTGACGATTTAGTGTTAGGGTTAGAATCGAGCACATTTAGGGTTAGAGTTTTGGTTAGAATTCGTTAGGGTTAGGGTTAGTGTAAGGGGTAGGGGTAGGGTTAGAGTGCATTTAGGGGCAGGGGTGGGGTAGGGTTAGGATTAGGGTTAGGGTTTGTGTTGGTAGAATCGAAGTTTAGGGTGAGGCGTAGTGTGAGGATTGCCTTTTGGGTTACAACTGAGTGCATTTAGAGTTAGGGTTAGTGTTGAGATTGACGATTTAGTGTTAGACTTAGAATCGAGCACATTAGGGTTAGAGTTATGGCTAGAATCCACTATATTTAAGCTTAGGGTTAGGGTTAGTGTTTGTGTTGGTAGAATCGAGGTTTAGGCTTAGGCTTAGGGTCAGGATTGCCTTTTGGGTTAGAGTCGAGTGCATTTAGGGTTAGGCTTAATGTTGAGATTGACGATTGAGTGTTAGGGTTATAATCGAGCACATTAGGGTTAGAGTTATGGTTAGAATCCAGTGCATTTCGGGTTAGGATTAGGGATAGGGTTAGGTTTATGTTTAGGGTGAGGGTTAGAATCGAGTGCATTTAAGGATAGTGTTAGGCTTAGAGTTAGGTGTAGGGTTAGCTTTCGTAGAATCGAGGGTCAGTGTTCGGGTGAGGGTTAGGGTTAGGATTAGGGTTAGAATTAGGAGCATTTTTAGCGTTAGGGTTGGGGTTAGGGTCAGGGTTTGAGTGCATTTAGGGGTAGGGGAGGAGTTGGGTTAGGATTAGGGTTAGGGTTGGTGTTGGTAGAATCGAGGTTTTGGGTTAGGCTTAGGGTCAGGAGAGCATTTGGGGTCATAATTCAGAGCATTTGGGCTTAGGGTTAGTGTTGAAATTGATGATTTAGTTATAGCGTTAGAATCAGGCACATTTAGGGATAGAGTTATGATTAGAATTCAGTGCATTTAGGCTTAGAGTTAGGGTTAGGGTTAGGTTTAGGGTCAGGGTTAGAATCGAGAGCATTAAGGATAGTGCTAGGGTTAGAGTTAGGTTGAGGGTGAGCTTTCTTAGAATCGAGGGTTAGGCTTAGGGTTAGGCTTAGGGTGAGGGTTAGGGTTAGAATCAAGCACAGTTTTAGTGTTAGCGTTAGGGTGAGGATTAGGGTTAAAGTGCCTTTAGGGCTAGTGGAAGGGATAGGGTTAGGATTAGGGTTAAGGTTTGTGTTGGTAGAATCGAGGTTTAGGGTTGGGCTTAGGGTCAGGATTGCCTTTTGGGTTAGAGTCGAGTGCATTTAGGGTTAGGCTTAGTGTTGAGATTGACGATTTAGTGTTAGGGTTATGATCGAGCACATTAGGGTTAGAGTTATGGTTAGAATCCAGTGCATTTAGGGTTAGGATTAGGGATAGGGTTAGGTTTATGTTTAGGGTGAGGGTTAGAATCGAGTGCATTTAAGGATAGTGTTAGGGTTAGAGTTAGGTATAGGGTTAGCTGTCGTGGAATCGAGGGTCATTCTTCGGGTGAGGGTTAGGGTTAGGATTAGGGTTAGAATCAGGACCATTTTTAGCGTTAGGGTTGGGGTTAGGGTCAGGGTTTGAGTGCATTTAGGGGTAGGGGAGGAGTTGGGTTAGGATTAGGGTTATTGTTTGTGTTGGTAGAATCGAGGTTTAGGTTTAGGCTTAGGGTCAGGATTGCATTTTGGATCAGAGTCGAGTGTATTTAGGCTTTGGGTTAGTGTTCAAATGGACGATTTAGTGTTAGGGTTTGAATCGAGCACATTTAGGGTGAGAGTTATGCTTAGAATTCAGTGCATTTAGGGTTAGCGTTAGGGATAGGGTTAGGTTGAGCGTCAGGGTGAAAATCGACAGCATTTAAGGATAGTGCTAGGGTTAGAGTTAGGTTTAGCGTTCGCTTTCGTAGAATCGAGGGTTAGGCTTAAGGTTAGGCTTAGGGTTAGGGTTAGGGTTAGAATCAGGCACATTTTTAGTGGTCTGCTTTTCATCAGGGTATGGCTTAGAGTGCATTTAGGGGTAGGCGTAGGAGTAGGGTTAGGATTAGGGTTAAGGTTTGTGTTGGTAGAATCGAGGTTTAGGGTTGGGCTTGGGGTCAGGAATGACTTTGGGTTAGAGTCGAGTGCATTTAGGGTTAGGGAGAGTGTTGAAATTGACGATTTAGTGTTTGGGTTAGAATCGAGCACATTTAGGGTTAGAGTTTTGGTTAGAATTCGTTAGGGTTAGGGTTAGTGTTAGGGGTAGGGGTAGGGTTAGAGTGAATTTAGGGGTAGGGGTAGGGGTAGGGTTAGGATTAGGGTTAGGGTTTTTGTTGGTAGAACCGAAGTTTAGGGTTAGGCGTAGGGTGAGGATTGCCTTTTGGGTTACAACTGAGTGCATTTAGAGTTAGGGTTAGTGTTGAGATTGACGATTTAGTGTTAGACTTAGAATCGAGCACATTAGGGTTAGAATTATGGCTAGAATCCACTATATTTAAGCTTAGGGTTAGGGTTAGGGTTTGTGTTGGTAGAATCGAGGTTTAGGCTTAGGATTAGGGTCAGGATTGCCTTTTGGGTTAGAGTCGAGTGCATTTAGGGTTAGGCTTAGTGTTGAGATTGACGATTGAGTGTTAGGGTTATAATCGAGCACATTAGGGTTAGAGTTATGGTTAGAATCCAGTGCATTTCGGGTTAGGATTAGGGATAGGGTTAGGTTTCTGTTTAGGGTGAGGGTTAGAATCGAGTGCATTTAAGGATAGTGTTAGGGTTAGAGTTAGGTATAGGGTTAGCTTTCGTAGAATCGAGGGTCAGTGTTCGGGTGAGGGTTAGGGTTAGGATTAGGGTTAGAATCAGGAGCATTTTTAGCGTTAGGGTTGGGGTTAGGGTCAGGGTTTGAGTGCATTTAGGGGTAGGGGAGGAGTTGGGTTAGGATTAGGGTGAGGGTTTGTGTTGGTAGAATCGAGGTTTTGGGTTAGGCTTAGGGTCAGGAGAGCATTTGGGGTCATAATTGAGAGCATTTGGGCTTATGGTTGGTGTTGAAATTGATGATTTAGTTATAGCGTTAGAATCAGGCACATTTTGGGACAGAGGTATGATTAGAATTCAGTGCATTTAGGGTTAGGGTTAGGGTTAGGGTCAGGATTAGAATCGAGATCATTAAGGATAGTGCTAGGGTTAGAGTTAGGTTTAGGGTTAGCTTTCGTAGAATCGAGGGTTAGGCTTAGGGTTAGGCTTAGGGTGAGGGTTAGGGTTAGAATCAAGCACAGTTTTATTGTTAGCGTTAGGGTGAGGATTAGGGTTAAAGTGGTTTTAGGGCTAGTGGAAGGAATAGGGTTAGGATTAGGGTTAAGGTTTCTGTTGGTAGAATCGAGGTTTAGGTTTAGGCTTAGGGTCAGAATTGCATTTTGGATCAGAATCGAGTGTATTTCGGCTTTTCCTTAGTGTTCACGTTGACCATTTAGTGTTAGGGTTTGAATCGAGCACATTTAGGGTGAGAGTTATGCTTAGAATTCAGTGCATTTAGGGTTAGCGTTAGGGTTAGGGTTTTGTTGAGGGTCAGGGTTAAAATCGAGAGCATTTAAGGATAGTGCTAGTCTTAGAGTTAGGTTTAGCGTTTGCTTTCGTAGAATCGAGGGTTAGGCTTAAGGTTAGGCTTAGGGTTAGGGTTAGGGTTAGAATCAGGCACATTTTTAGTGGTCTGCTTTTCATCAGGGTATGGCTTAGAGTGCATTTAGGGGTAGGCGTAGGAGTAGGGTTAGGATTAGGCTTAAGGTTTGTGTTGGTAGAATCGAGGTTTAGGGTTAGGCTTAGGGTCAGGAATGGCTTTTGGGTTAGAGTCGAGTGCATTTAGGGTTAGGGAGAGTGTTGAAATTGACGATTTAGTGTTAGGGTTAGAATCGAGCACATTTAGGGTTAGAGTTTTGGTTAGAATTCGTTAGGGTTAGGGTTAGTGTAAGGGGTAGGGGTAGGGTTAGAGTGCATTTAGGTGTAGGGGTAGGGGTAGGGTTAGGATTAGGGTTAGGGTTTGTGTTGGTAGAATCGAAGTTTAGGGTTAGGCGTAGTGTGAGGATTGCCTTTTGGCTTACTACTGAGTGCATTTAGAGTTAGGGTTAGTGTTGAGATTGACGATTTAGTGTTAGACTTAGAATCGAGCACATTAGGGTTAGAGTTATGGCTAGAATCCACTATATTTAAGCTTAGGGTTAGGGTTCGTGTTTGTGTTGGTAGAATCGAGGTTTAGGCTTTGGTTTAGGGTCAGGATTGCCTTTTGGGTTAGAGTCGAGTGCATTTAGGGTTAGGCTTAGTGTTGAGATTGACGATTGAGTGTTAGGGTTATAATCGAGCACATTAGGGTAAGAGTTATGGTTAGAATCCAGTGCATTTAGGGTTAGGATTAGGGATAGGGTTAGGTTTATGTTTAGGGTGAGGGTTAGAATCGAGTGCATTTAAGGATAGTGTTAGGGTTAGAGTTAGGTATAGGGTTAGCTTTCGTAGAATCGAGGGTCAGTGTTCGGGTGAGGGTTAGGGTTAGGATTAGGGTTAGAATCAGGAGCATTTTTAGCGTTAGGGTTGGGGTTAGGGTCAGGGTTTGAGTGCATTTAGGGGTAGGGGAGGAGTTGGGTTAGGATTAGGGTTATTGTTTGTGTTTGTAGAATGGAGGTTTTGGCTTAGGCTTAGGGTCAGGAGAGCATTTGGGGTCATAATTCAGAGCATTTGGGCTTAGGGTTAGTGTTGATATTGATGATTTAGTTATAGCGTTAGAATAAGGCACATTTAGGGATAGAGTTATGATTAGAATTCAGTGCATTTAGGGTTAGGTTTAGGGTTAGGGTTAGGTTTAGGGTCAGGGTTAGAATCGAGAGCATTTAGGATAGTGGTAGGGTTAGAGTTAGGTTTAGGGTTAGCTTTCGTAGAATCGAGGGTTAGGCTTAGGATTAGGCTTAGGGTGAGGGTTAGGGTTAGAATCAAGCACAGTTTTAGTGTTAGCGTTAGTGTGAGGATTAGGGTTAAAGTGCTTTTAGGGCTAGTGGAAGGGATAGGGTTAGGATTAGGGTTAAGGTTTGTGTTGGTAGAATCGAGGTTTAGGTTTAGGCTTAGGGTCAGGATTGCATTTTGGATCAGAATCGAGTGTATTTAGGCTTTGGGTTAGTGTTCAAATTGACGATTTAGTGTTAGGGTTTGAATCGAGCACATTTGCTGTGAGAGTTATGCTTAGAATTCAGTGCATTTTGGGTTAGCCTTAGGGTTAGGGTTTTGGTGAGGGTCAGGGTTAAAATCGAGAGCATTTAAGGATAGTGCTAGGGTTAGAGTTAAGTTTAGCGTTCGCTTTCGTAGAATCGAGGGTTGGGCTTAAGGTTAGGCTTAGGCTTAGGGTTAGTGTTAGAATCAGGCACATTTTTAGTGGTCTGCTTTTCATCAGGGTATGGCTTAGAGTGCATTTAGGGGTAGGCGTAGGAGTAGGGTTAGGATTAGGATTAAGGTTTGTGTTGGTAGAATCGAAGTTTAGGGTTGGGCTTAGGGTCAGGAATGGCTTTTGGGTTAGAGTCGAGTGCATTTAGGGTTAGGGAGAGTGTTGAAATTGACGATTTACTGTTTGGGTTAGAATCGAGCACATTTAGGGTCAGAGTTTTGGTTAGAATTAGTTAGGGTTAGGGTTAGTGTAAGGAGTAGGGGTAGGGTTAGAGTGCATTTAGGGGTAGGGGTAGGGGTAGGGTTAGGATTAGGGTTAGGGTTTGTGTTGGTAGAATCGAAGTTTAGGGTTAGGCGTAGTGTGAGGATTGCCTTTTGGGTTACAACTGAGTGCATTTAGAGTTAGGGTTAGTGTTGAGATTGACGATTTAGTGTTAGACTCCGAATCGAGCACATTAGGGTTAGAGTTATGGCTAGAATCCACTATATTTAAGCTTAGGGTTAGGGTTAGTGTTTGTGTTGGTAGAATCGAGGTTTAGGCTTAGGCTTAGGGTCAGGATTGCCTTTTGGGTTAGAGTCGAGTGCATTTAGGGTTAGGCTTAGTGTTGAGATTGATGATTTAATGTTAGGGTTATAATCGAGCACATTAGGGTTAGAGTTATGGTTAGAATCCAGTGCATTTAGGGTTAGGATTAGGGATAGGGTTAGGTTTCTGTTTAGGGTGAGGGTTAGAATCGAGTGCATTTAAGGATAGTGTTAGGGTTAGAGTTAGGTATAGGGTTAGCTTTCGTAGAATCGAGGGTCAGTGTTCGGGTGAGGGTTAGGGTTAGGATTAGGGTTAGAATCAGGAGCATTATTAGCGTTAGGGTTGGGGTTAGGGTCAGGGTTTGAGTGCATTTAGGGGTAGGGGAGGAGTTGGGTTAGGATTAGGGTGAGGGTTTGTGTTGGTAGAATCGAGGTTTTGGGTTAGGCTTAGGGTCAGGAGAGCATTTGGGGTCATAATTCAGAGCATTTGGGCTTAGGGTTAGTGTTGAAATTGATGATTTAGTTATAGCGTTAGAATCAGGCACATTTAGGGATAGAGTTATGATTAGAATTCAGTGCATTTAGGCTTAGGATTAGGGTTAGGGTTAGGTTTAGGGTCAGGGTTAGAATCGAGAGCATTAAGGATAGTGCTAGGGTTAGAGTTAGGTTGAGGGTGTGCTTTCGTAGAATCGAGGGTTACGCTTAGGGTTAGGCTTAGGGTGAGGGTTAGGGTTAGAATCAAGCACAGTTTTAGTGTTAGCGTTAGGGTGAGGATTAGGGTTAAAATGCTTTTAGGGCTAGTGGAAGGAATAGGGTTAGGATTAGGGTTAAGGTTTGTGTTGGTAGAATCGAGGTTTAGGTTTAGGCTTAGGGTCAGAATTGCATTTTGGATCAGAATCGAGTGTATTTAGGCTTTTCCTTAGTGTTCACGTTGACCATTTAGTGTTAGGGTTTGAATCGAGCGCATTTAGGGTGAGAGTTATGCTTAGAATTCAGTGCATTTTGTGTTAGCGTTAGGGTTAGGGTTTTGTTGAGGGTCAGGGTTAAAATCGAGAGCATTTAAGGATAGTGCTAGGGTTAGAGTTAAGTTTAGCGTTCGCTTTCGTAGAATCGAGGGTTAGGCTTAAGGTTAGGCTTAGGCTTAGGGTTAGTGTTAGAATCAGGCACATTTTTAGTGGTCTGCTTTTCATCAGGGTATGGCTTAGAGTGCATTTAGGGGTAGGCGTAGGAGTAGGGTTAGGATTAGGCTTAAGGTTTGTGTTGGTAGAATCGAGGTTTAGGGTTAGGCTTAGGGTCAGGAATAGCTTTTGGGTTAGAGTCGAGTGCATTTAGGGTTAGGGAGAGTGTTGAAATTGACGATTTAGTGTTAGGGTTAGAATCGAGCACATTTAGGGTTAGAGTTTTGGTTAGAATTCGTTAGGGTTAGGGTTAGTGTAAGGGGTAGGGGTAGGGTTAGAGTGCATTTAGGGGTAGGGGTAGGGGTAGGGTTTCGATTAGGGTTAGGGTTTGTGTTGGTAGAATCGAAGTTTAGGGTTAGGCGTAGTGTGAGGATTGCCTTTTGGGTTACAACTGAGTGCATTTAGAGTTAGGGTTAGTGTTGAGATTGACGATTTAGTGTTAGACTTAGAATCGAGCACATTAGGGTTAGAGTTATGGCTAGAATCCACTATATTTAAGCTTAGGGTTAGGGTTAGTGTTTGTGTTGGAAGAATCGAGGTTTAGGCTTAGGCTTAGGGTCAGGATTGCCTTTTGGGTTAGAGTCGAGTGCATTTAGGGTTAGGCTTAATGTTGAGATTGACGATTGAGTGTTAGGGTTATAATCGAGCACATTAGGGTTAGAGTTATGGTTAGAATCCAGTGCATTTCGGGTTAGGATTAGGGATAGGGTTAGGTTTATGTTTAGGGTGAGGGTTAGAATCGAGTGCATTTAAGGATAGTGTTAGGCTTAGAGTTAGGTGTAGGGTTAGCTTTCGTAGAATCGAGGGTCAGTGTTCGGGTGAGGGTTAGGGTTAGGATTAGGGTTAGAATTAGGAGCATTTTTAGCGTTAGGGTTGGGGTTAGGGTCAGGGTTTGAGTGCATTTAGGGGTAGGGGAGGAGTTGGGTTAGGATTAGGGTTAGGGTTGGTGTTGGTAGAATCGAGGTTTTGGGTTAGGCTTAGGGTCAGGAGAGCATTTGGGGTCATAATTCAGAGCATTTGGGCTTAGGGTTAGTGTTGAAATTGATGATTTAGTTATAGCGTTAGAATAAGGCACATTTAGGGATAGAGTTATGATTAGAATTCAGTGCATTTAGGGTTAGGGTTAGGTTTAGGGTCAGGGTTAGAATCGAGAGCATTTAGGATAGTGGTAGCGTTAGAGTTAGGTTTAGGGTTAGCTTTCGTAGAATCGAGGGTTAGGCTTAGGGTTAGGCTTAGGGTGAGGGTTAGGGTTAGAATCAAGCACAGTTTTAGTGTTAGCGTTAGGGTGAGGATTAGGGTTAAAGTGCCTTTAGGGCAAGTGGAAGGGATAGGGTTAGGATTAGGGTTAAGGTTTGTGTTGGTAGAATCGAGGTTTAGGGTTGGGCTTAGGGTCAGGATTGCCTTTTGGGTTAGAGTCGAGTACATTTAGGGTTAGGCTTAGTGTTGAGATTGACGATTTAGTGTTAGGGTTATAATCGAGCACATTAGGGTTAGAGTTATGGTTAGAATCCAGTGCATTTAGGGTTAGGATTAGGGATAGGGTTAGGTTTATGTTTAGGGTGAGGGTTAGAATCGAGTGCATTTAAGGATAGTGTTAGGGTTAGAGTTAGGTATAGGGTTAGCTGTCGTGGAATCGAGGGTCATTCTTCGGGTGAGGGTTAGGGTTAGGATTAGGGTTAGAATCAGGACCATTTTTAGCGTTAGGGTTGGGGTTAGGGTCAGGGTTTGAGTGCATTTAGGGGTAGGGGAGGAGTTGGGTTAGGATTAGGGTTATTGTTTGTGTTGGTAGAATCGAGGTTTAGGTTTAGGCTTAGGGTCAGGATTGCATTTTGGATCAGAGTCGAGTGTATTTAGGCTTTGGGTTAGTGTTCAAATGGACGATTTAGTGTTAGGGTTTGAATCGAGCACATTTAGGGTGAGAGTTATGCTTAGAATTCAGTGCATTTAGGGTTAGCGTTAGGGATAGGGTTAGGTTGAGCGTCAGGGTGAAAATCGACAGCATTTAAGGATAGTGCTAGGGTTAGAGTTAGGTTTAGCGTTCGCTTTCGTAGAATCGAGGGTTAGGCTTAAGGTTAGGCTTAGGGTTAGGGTTAGGGTTAGAATCAGGCACATTTTTAGTGGTCTGGTTTTCATCAGGGTATGGCTTAGAGTGCATTTAGGGGTAGGCGTAGGAGTAGGGTTAGGATTAGGGTTAAGGTTTGTGTTGGTAGAATCGAGGTTTAGGGTTGGGCTTGGGGTCAGGAATGACTTTGGGTTAGAGTCGAGTGCATTTAGGGTTAGGGAGAGTGTTGAAATTGACGATTTAGTGTTTGGGTTAGAATCGAGCACATTTAGGGTTAGAGTTTTGGTTAGAATTCGTTAGGGTTAGGGTTAGTGTTAGGGGTAGGGGTAGGGTTAGAGTGCATTTAGGGGTAGGGGTAGGGGTAGGGTTAGGATTAGAGTTAGGGTTTTTGTTGGTAGAACCGAAGTTTAGGGTTAGGCGTAGGGTGAGGATTGCCTTTTGGGTTACAACTGAGTGCATTTAGAGTTAGGGTTAGTGTTGAGATTGGCGATTTAGTGTTAGACTTAGAATCGAGCACATTAGGGTTAGAATTATGGCTAGAATCCACTATATTTAAGCTTAGGGTTAGGGTTAGGGTTTGTGTTGGTGGAATCGAGGTTTAGGCTTAGGCTTAGGGTCAGGATTGCCTTTTGGGTTGGAGTCGAGTGCATTTAGGGTTAGGCTTAGTGTTGAGATTGACGATTGAGTGTTAGGGTTATAATCGAGCACATTAGGGTTAGAGTTATGGTTAGAATCCAGTGCATTTCGGGTTAGGATTAGGGATAGGGTTAGGTTTCTGTTTAGGGTGAGGGTTAGAATCGAGTGCATTTAAGGATAGTGTTAGGGTTAGAGTTAGGTATAGGGTTAGCTTTCGTAGAATCGAGGGTCAGTGTTCGGGTGAGGGTTAGGGTTAGGATTAGGGTTAGAATCAGGAGCATTTTTAGCGTTAGGGTTGGGGTTAGGGTCAGGGTTTGAGTGCATTTAGGGGTAGGGGAGGAGTTGGGTTAGGATTAGGGTGAGGGTTTGTGTTGGTAGAATCGAGGTTTTGGGTTAGGCTTAGGGTCATTTGAGCATTTGGGGTCATAATTCAGAGCATTTGGGCTTATGGTTGGTGTTGAAATTGATGATTTAGTTATAGCGTTAGAATCAGGCACATTTAGGGATAGAGTTATGATTAGAATTCAGTGCATTTAGGCTTAGGGTTAGGGTTAGGGTTAGGTTTAGGGTCAGGGTTAGAATCGAGTGCATTAAGGATAGTGCTAGGGTTAGAGTTAGGTTGAGGGTGAGCTTTCGTAGAATCGAGGGTTAGGCTTAGGGTTAGGCTTAGGGTGAGGGTTAGGGTTCGAATCAAGCACAGTTTTAGTGTTAGCGTTAGGGTGAGGATTAGGGTTAAAGTGCCTTTAGGGCTAGTGGAAGGGATAGGGTTAGGATTAGGGTTAAGGTTTGTGTTGGTAGAATCGAGGTTTAGGGTTGGGCTTAGGGTCAGGATTGCCTTTTGGGTTAGAGTCGAGTGCATTTAGGGTTAGGCTTAGTGTTGAGATTGACGATTTAGTGTTAGGGTTATAATCGAGCACATTAGGGTTAGAGTTATGGTTAGAATCCAGTGCATTTAGGGTTAGGATTAGGGATAGGGTTAGGTTTATGTTTAGGGTGAGGGTTAGAATCGAGTGCATTTAAGGATAGTGTTAGGGTTAGAGTTAGGTATAGGGTTAGCTTTCGTAGAATCGAGGGTCAGTGTTCGGGTGAGGGTTAGGGTTAGGATTAGGGTTAGAATCAGGAGCATTTTTAGCGTTAGGGTTGGGGTTAGGGTCAGGGTTTGAGTGCATTTAGGGGTAGGGGAGGAGTTGGGTTAGGATTAGGGTTATTGTTTGTGTTGGTAGAATCGAGGTTTAGGTTTAGGCTTAGGGTCAGGATTGCATTTTGGATCAGAGTCGAGTGTATTTAGGCTTTGGGTTAGTGTTCAAATGGACGATTTAGTGTTAGGGTTTGAATCGAGCACATTTAGGGTGAGAGTTATGCTTAGAATTCAGTGCATTTAGGGTTAGCGTTAGGGATAGGGTTAGGTTGAGCGTCAGGGTGAAAATCGACAGCATTTAAGGATAGTGCTAGGGTTAGAGTTAGGTTTAGCGTTCGCTTTCGTAGAATCGAGGGTTAGGCTTAAGGTTAGGCTTAGGGTTAGGGTTAGGGTTAGAATCAGGCACATTTTTAGTGGTCTGCTTTTCATCAGGGTATGGCTTAGAGTGCATTTAGGGGTAGGCGTAGGAGTAGGGTTAGGATTAGGGTTAAGGTTTGTGTTGGTAGAATCGAGGTTTAGGGTTGGGCTTGGGGTCAGGAATGACTTTGGGTTAGAGTCGAGTGCATTTAGGGTTAGGGAGAGTGTTGAAATTGACGATTTAGTGTTTGGGTTAGAATCGAGCACATTTAGGGTTAGAGTTTTGGTTAGAATTCGTTAGGGTTAGGGTTAGTGTTAGGGGTAGGGGTAGGGTTAGAGTGCATTTAGGGGTAGGGGTAGGGGTAGGGTTAGGATTAGGGTTAGGGTTTTTGTTGGTAGAACCGAAGTTTAGGGTTAGGCGTAGGGTGAGGATTGCCTTTTGGGTTACAACTGAGTGCATTTAGAGTTAGGGTTAGTGTTGAGATTGGCGATTTAGTGTTAGACTTAGAATCGAGCACATTAGGGTTAGAATTATGGCTAGAATCCACTATATTTAAGCTTAGGGTTAGGGTTAGGGTTTGTGTTGGTAGAATCGAGGTTTAGGCTTAGGCTTAGGGTCAGGATTGCCTTTTGGGTTAGAGTCGAGTGCATTTAGGGTTAGGCTTAGTGTTGAGATTGACGATTGAGTGTTAGGGTTATAATCGAGCACATTAGGGTTAGAGTTATGGTTAGAATCCAGTGCATTTCGGGTTAGGATTAGGGATAGGGTTAGGTTTCTGTTTAGGGTGAGGGTTAGAATCGAGTGCATTTAAGGATAGTGTTAGGGTTAGAGTTAGGTATAGGGTTAGCTTTCGTAGAATCGAGGGTCAGTGTTCGGGTGAGGGTTAGGGTTAGGATTAGGGTTAGAATCAGGAGCATTTTTAGCGTTAGGGTTGGGGTTAGGGTCAGGGTTTGAGTGCATTTAGGGGTAGGGGAGGAGTTGGGTTAGGATTAGGGTGAGGGTTTGTGTTGGTAGAATCGAGGTTTTGGGTTAGGCTTAGGGTCATTTGAGCATTTGGGGTCATAATTCAGAGCATTTGGGCTTATGGTTGGTGTTGAAATTGATGATTTAGTTATAGCGTTAGAATCAGGCACATTTAGGGATAGAGTTATGATTAGAATTCAGTGCATTTAGGCTTAGGGTTAGGGTTAGGGTTAGGTTTAGGGTCAGGGTTAGAATCGAGTGCATTAAGGATAGTGCTAGGGTTAGAGTTAGGTTGAGGGTGAGCTTTCGTAGAATCGAGGGTTAGGCTTAGGGTTAGGCTTAGGGTGAGGGTTAGGGTTCGAATCAAGCACAGTTTTAGTGTTAGCGTTAGGGTGAGGATTAGGGTTAAAGTGCCTTTAGGGCTAGTGGAAGGGATAGGGTTAGGATTAGGGTTAAGGTTTGTGTTGGTAGAATCGAGGTTTAGGGTTGGGCTTAGGGTCAGGATTGCCTTTTGGGTTAGAGTCGAGTGCATTTAGGGTTAGGCTTAGTGTTGAGATTGACGATTTAGTGTTAGGGTTATAATCGAGCACATTAGGGTTAGAGTTATGGTTAGAATCCAGTGCATTTAGGGTTAGGATTAGGGATAGGGTTAGGTTTATGTTTAGGGTGAGGGTTAGAATCGAGTGCATTTAAGGATAGTGTTAGGGTTAGAGTTAGGTATAGGGTTAGCTTTCGTAGAATCGAGGGTCAGTGTTCGGGTGAGGGTTAGGGTTAGGATTAGGGTTAGAATCAGGACCATTTTTAGCGTTAGGGTTGGGGTTAGGGTCAGGGTTTGAGTGCATTTAGGGGTAGGGGAGGAGTTGGGTTAGGATTAGGGTTATTGTTTGTGTTGGTAGAATCGAGGTTTAGGTTTAGGCTTAGGGTCAGGATTGCATTTTGGATCAGAGTCGAGTGTATTTAGGCTTTGGGTTAGTGTTCAAATGGACGATTTAGTGTTAGGGTTTGAATCGAGCACATTTAGGGTGAGAGTTATGCTTAGAATTCAGTGCATTTAGGGTTAGCGTTAGGGATAGGGTTACGTTGAGCGTCAGGGTGAAAATCGACAGCATTTAAGGATAGTGCTAGGGTTAGAGTTAGGTTTAGCGTTCGCTTTCGTAGAATCGAGGGTTAGGCTTAAGGTTAGGCTTAGGGTTAGGGTTAGGGTTAGAATCAGGCACATTTTTAGTGGTCTGCTTTTCATCAGGGTATGGCTTAGAGTGCATTTAGGGGTAGGCGTAGGAGTAGGGTTAGGATTAGGGTTAAGGTTTGTGTTGGTAGAATCGAGGTTTAGGGTTGGGCTTGGGGTCAGGAATGACTTTGGGTTAGAGTCGAGTGCATTTAGGGTTAGGGAGAGTGTTGAAATTGACGATTTAGTGTTTGGGTTAGAATCGAGCACATTTAGGGTTAGAGTTTTGGTTAGAATTCGTTAGGGTTAGGGTTAGTGTTAGGGGTAGGGGTAGGGTTAGAGTGCATTTAGGGGTAGGGGTAGGGGTAGGGTTAGGATTAGGGTTAGGGTTTTTGTTGGTAGAACCGAAGTTTAGGGTTAGGCGTAGGGTGAGGATTGCCTTTTGGGTTACAACTGAGTGCATTTAGAGTTAGGGTTAGTGTTGAGATTGGCGATTTAGTGTTAGACTTAGAATCGAGCACATTAGGGTTAGAATTATGGCTAGAATCCACTATATTTAAGCTTAGGGTTAGGGTTAGGGTTTGTGTTGGTAGAATCGAGGTTTAGGCTTAGGCTTAGGGTCAGGATTGCCTTTTGGGTTAGAGTCGAGTGCATTTAGGGTTAGGCTTAGTGTTGAGATTGACGATTGAGTGTTAGGGTTATAATCGAGCACATTAGGGTTAGAGTTATGGTTAGAATCCAGTGCATTTCGGGTTAGGATTAGGGATAGGGTTAGGTTTCTGTTTAGGGTGAGGGTTAGAATCGAGTGCATTTAAGGATAGTGTTAGGGTTAGAGTTAGGTATAGGGTTAGCTTTCGTAGAATCGAGGGTCAGTGTTCGGGTGAGGGTTAGGGTTAGGATTAGGGTTAGAATCAGGAGCATTTTTAGCGTTAGGGTTGGGGTTAGGGTCAGGGTTTGAGTGCATTTAGGGGTAGGGGAGGAGTTGGGTTAGGATTAGGGTGAGGGTTTGTGTTGGTAGAATCGAGGTTTTGGGTTAGGCTTAGGGTCATTTGAGCATTTGGGGTCATAATTCAGAGCATTTGGGCTTATGGTTGGTGTTGAAATTGATGATTTAGTTATAGGGTTAGAATCAGGCACATTTAGGGATAGAGTTATGATTAGAATTCAGTGCATTTAGGCTTAGGGTTAGGGTTAGGGTTAGGTTTAGGGTCAGGGTTAGAATCGAGTGCATTAAGGATAGTGCTAGGGTTAGAGTTAGGTTGAGGGTGAGCTTTCGTAGAATCGAGGGTTAGGCTTAGGGTTAGGCTTAGGGTGAGGGTTAGGGTTCGAATCAAGCACAGTTTTAGTGTTAGCGTTAGGGTGAGGATTAGGGTTAAAGTGCCTTTAGGGCTAGTGGAAGGGATAGGGTTAGGATTAGGGTTAAGGTTTGTGTTGGTAGAATCGAGGTTTAGGGTTGGGCTTAGGGTCAGGATTGCCTTTTGGGTTAGAGTCGAGTGCATTTAGGGTTAGGCTTAGTGTTGAGATTGACGATTTAGTGTTAGGGTTATAATCGAGCACATTAGGGTTAGAGTTATGGTTAGAATCCAGTGCATTTAGGGTTAGGATTAGGGATAGGGTTAGGTTTATGTTTAGGGTGAGGGTTAGAATCGAGTGCATTTAAGGATAGTGTTAGGGTTAGAGTTAGGTATAGGGTTAGCTTTCGTAGAATCGAGGGTCAGTGTTCGGGTGAGGGTTAGGGTTAGGATTAGGGTTAGAATCAGGAGCATTTTTAGCGTTAGGGTTGGGGTTAGGGTCAGGGTTTGAGTGCATTTAGGGGTAGGGGAGGAGTTGGGTTAGGATTAGGGTTATTGTTTGTGTTGGTAGAATCGAGGTTTAGGTTTAGGCTTAGGGTCAGGATTGCATTTTGGATCAGAGTCGAGTGTATTTAGGCTTTGGGTTAGTGTTCAAATGGACGATTTAGTGTTAGGGTTTGAATCGAGCACATTTAGGGTGAGAGTTATGCTTAGAATTCAGTGCATTTAGGGTTAGCGTTAGGGATAGGGTTAGGTTGAGCGTCAGGGTTAAAATCGACAGCATTTAAGGATAGTGCTAGGGTTAGAGTTAGGTTTAGCGTTCGCTTTCGTAGAATCGAGGGTTAGGCTTAAGGTTAGGCTTAGGGTTAGGGTTAGGGTTAGAATCAGGCACATTTTTAGTGGTCTGCTTTTCATCAGGGTATGGCTTAGAGTGCATTTAGGGGTAGGCGTAGGAGTAGGGTTAGGATTAGGGTTAAGGTTTGTGTTGGTAGAATCGAGGTTTAGGGTTGGGCTTGGGGTCAGGAATGACTTTGGGTTAGAGTCGAGTGCATTTAGGGTTAGGGAGAGTGTTGAAATTGACGATTTAGTGTTTGGGTTAGAATCGAGCACATTTAGGGTTAGAGTTTTGGTTAGAATTCGTTAGGGTTAGGGTTAGTGTTAGGGGTAGGGGTAGGGTTAGAGTGCATTTAGGGGTAGGGGTAGGGGTAGGGTTAGGATTAGGGTTAGGGTTTTTGTTGGTAGAACCGAAGTTTAGGGTTAGGCGTAGGGTGAGGATTGCCTTTTGGGTTACAACTGAGTGCATTTAGAGTTAGGGTTAGTGTTGAGATTGGCGATTTAGTGTTAGACTTAGAATCGAGCACATTAGGGTTAGAATTATGGCTAGAATCCACTATATTTAAGCTTAGGGTTAGGGTTAGGGTTTGTGTTGGTAGAATCGAGGTTTAGGCTTAGGCTTAGGGTCAGGATTGCCTTTTGGGTTAGAGTCGAGTGCATTTAGGGTTAGGCTTAGTGTTGAGATTGACGATTGAGTGTTAGGGTTATAATCGAGCACATTAGGGTTAGAGTTATGGTTAGAATCCAGTGCATTTCGGGTTAGGATTAGGGATAGGGTTAGGTTTCTGTTTAGGGTGAGGGTTAGAATCGAGTGCATTTAAGGATAGTGTTAGGGTTAGAGTTAGGTATAGGGTTAGCTTTCGTAGAATCGAGGGTCAGTGTTCGGGTGAGGGTTAGGGTTAGGATTAGGGTTAGAATCAGGAGCATTTTTAGCGTTAGGGTTGGGGTTAGGGTCAGGGTTTGAGTGCATTTAGGGGTAGGGGAGGAGTTGGGTTAGGATTAGGGTGAGGGTTTGTGTTGGTAGAATCGAGGTTTTGGGTTAGGCTTAGGGTCAGGAGAGCATTTGGGGTCATAATTCAGAGCATTTGGGCTTATGGTTGGTGTTGAAATTGATGATTTAGTTATAGCGTTAGAATCAGGCACATTTAGGGATAGAGTTATGATTAGAATTCAGTGCATTTAGGCTTAGGGTTAGGGTTAGGGTTAGGTTTAGGGTCAGGGTTAGAATCGAGAGCATTAAGGATAGTGCTAGGGTTAGAGTTAGGTTGAGGGTGAGCTTTCGTAGAATCGAGGGTTAGGCTTAGGGTTAGGCTTAGGGTGAGGGTTAGGGTTCGAATCAAGCACAGTTTTAGTGTTAGCGTTAGGGTGAGGATTAGGGTTAAAGTGCCTTTAGGGCTAGTGGAAGGGATAGGGTTAGGATTAGGGTTAAGGTTTGTGTTGGTAGAATCGAGGTTTAGGGTTGGGCTTAGGGTCAGGATTGCCTTTTGGGTTAGAGTCGAGTGCATTTAGGGTTAGGCTTAGTGTTGAGATTGACGATTTAGTGTTAGGGTTATAATCGAGCACATTAGGGTTAGAGTTATGGTTAGAATCCAGTGCATTTAGGGTTAGGATTAGGGATAGGGTTAGGTTTATGTTTAGGGTGAGGGTTAGAATCGAGTGCATTTAAGGATAGTGTTAGGGTTAGAGTTAGGTATAGGGTTAGCTTTCGTAGAATCGAGGGTCAGTGTTCGGGTGACGGTTAGGGTTAGGATTAGGGTTAGAATCAGGACCATATTTAGCGTTAGGGTTGGGGTTAGGGTCAGGGTTTGAGTGCATTTAGGGGTAGGGGAGGAGTTGGGTTAGGATTAGGGTTATTGTTTGTGTTGGTAGAATCGAGGTTTAGGTTTAGGCTTAGGGTCAGGATTGCATTTTGGATCAGAGTCGAGTGTATTTAGGCTTTGGGTTAGTGTTCAAATGGACGATTTAGTGTTAGGGTTTGAATCGAGCACATTTAGGGTGAGAGTTATGCTTAGAATTCAGTGCATTTAGGGTTAGCGTTAGGGATAGGGTTAGGTTGAGCGTCAGGGTTAAAATCGACAGCATTTAAGGATAGTGCTAGGGTTAGAGTTAGGTTTAGCGTTCGCTTTCGTAGAATCGAGGGTTAGGCTTAAGGTTAGGCTTAGGGTTAGGGTTAGGGTTAGAATCAGGCACATTTTTAGTGGTCTGCTTTTCATCAGGGTATGGCTTAGAGTGCATTTAGGGGTAGGCGTAGGAGTAGGGTTAGGATTAGGGTTAAGGTTTGTGTTGGTAGAATCGAGGTTTAGGGTTGGGCTTGGGGTCAGGAATGACTTTGGGTTAGAGTCGAGTGCATTTAGGGTTAGGGAGAGTGTTGAAATTGACGATTTAGTGTTTGGGTTAGAATCGAGCACATTTAGGGTTAGAGTTTTGGTTAGAATTCGTTAGGGTTAGGGTTAGTGTTAGGGGTAGGGGTAGGGTTAGAGTGCATTTAGGGGTAGGGGTAGGGGTAGGGTTAGGATTAGGGTTAGGGTTTTTGTTGGTAGAACCGAAGTTTAGGGTTAGGCGTAGGGTGAGGATTGCCTTTTGGGTTACAACTGAGTGCATTTAGAGTTAGGGTTAGTGTTGAGATTGGCGATTTAGTGTTAGACTTAGAATCGAGCACATTAGGGTTAGAATTATGGCTAGAATCCACTATATTTAAGCTTAGGGTTAGGGTTAGGGTTTGTGTTGGTAGAATCGAGGTTTAGGCTTAGGCTTAGGGTCAGGATTGCCTTTTGGGTTAGAGTCGAGTGCATTTAGGGTTAGGCTTAGTGTTGAGATTGACGATTGAGTGTTAGGGTTATAATCGAGCACATTAGGGTTAGAGTTATGGTTAGAATCCAGTGCATTTCGGGTTAGGATTAGGGATAGGGTTAGGTTTCTGTTTAGGGTGAGGGTTAGAATCGAGTGCATTTAAGGATAGTGTTAGGGTTAGAGTTAGGTATAGGGTTAGCTTTCGTAGAATCGAGGGTCAGTGTTCGGGTGAGGGTTAGGGTTAGGATTAGGGTTAGAATCAGGAGCATTTTTAGCGTTAGGGTTGGGGTTAGGGTCAGGGTTTGAGTGCATTTAGGGGTAGGGGAGGAGTTGGGTTAGGATTAGGGTGAGGGTTTGTGTTGGTAGAATCGAGGTTTTGGGTTAGGCTTAGGGTCAGGACAGCATTTGGGGTCATAATTCAGAGCATTTGGGCTTATGGTTGGTGTTGAAATTGATGATTTAGTTATAGCGTTAGAATCAGGCACATTTAGGGATAGAGTTATGATTAGAATTCAGTGCATTTAGGCTTAGGGTTAGGGTTAGGGTTAGGTTTAGGGTCAGGGTTAGAATCGAGAGCATTAAGGATAGTGCTAGGGTTAGAGTTAGGTATAGGGTTAGCTTTCGTAGAATCGAGGGTTAGGCTTAGGGTTAGGCTTAGGGTGAGGGTTAGGGTTGGAATCAAGCACAGTTTTAGTGTTAGCGTAAGGGTGAGGGTTAGGGTTAAAGTGCATTTAGGGCTAGTGGATGGGGGAGGGTTAGGATTAGGGTTAAGGTGTGTGTTAGTAGAATCGAGGTTTAGGGTTAGGCTTAGGGTCAGGATTGCCTTTTGGGTTAGAGTCGAGTGCATTTAGGGTTAGGCTTAGTGTTGAGATTGATGATTTAGTGTTAGGGTTATAATCGGGCACATTAGGGTTAGAGTTATGGTTAGAATCCAGGGCATTTAGGGTTAGGATTAGGGTTAGGGTTAGGCTTATATTTATGGTGAGTCTTAGAATCGAGTGCATTTAAGGATAGTGTTAGGCTTAGAGTTAGGTAGAGGGTTAGCTTTCGTAGAATCGAGGGTCAGTGTTCGGGTGAGGGTTAGGGTTAGGATTAGGGTTAGAATCAGGAGCATTTTTAGCGTTAGGGTTGGGGTTAGGGTCAGGGTTTGAGTGCATTTTGGGGTAGGGGAGGAGTTGGGTTAGGATTAGGGTTATTGTTTGTGTTGGTAGAATCGAGGTTTAGGTTTAGGCTTAGGGTCAGGATTGCATTTTGGATCAGAGTCGAGTGTATTTAGGCTTTGGGTTAGTGTTCAAATGGACGATTTAGTGTTAGGGTTTGAATCGAGCACATTTAGGGTGAGAGTTATGCTTAGAATTCAGTGCATTTAGGGTTAGCGTTAGGGATAGGGTTAGGTTGAGCGTCAGGGTTAAAATCGACAGCATTTAAGGATAGTGCTAGGGTTAGAGTTAGGTTTAGCGTTCGCTTTCGTAGAATCGAGGGTTAGGCTTAAGGTTAGGCTTAGGGTTAGGGTTAGGGTTAGAATCAGGCACATTTTTAGTGGTCTGCTTTTCATCAGGGTATGGCTTAGAGTGCATTTAGGGGTAGGCGTAGGAGTAGGGTTAGGATTAGGGTTAAGGTTTGTGTTGGTAGAATCGAGGTTTAGGGTTGGGCTTGGGGTCAGGAATGACTTTGGGTTAGAGTCGAGTGCATTTAGGGTTAGGGAGAGTGTTGAAATTGACGATTTAGTGTTTGGGTTAGAATCGAGCACATTTAGGGTTAGAGTTTTGGTTAGAATTCGTTAGGGTTAGGGTTAGTGTTAGGGGTAGGGGTAGGGTTAGAGTGCATTTAGGGGTAGGGGTAGGGGTAGGGTTAGGATTAGGGTTAGGGTTTTTGTTGGTAGAACCGAAGTTTAGGGTTAGGCGTAGGGTGAGGATTGCCTTTTGGGTTACAACTGAGTGCATTTAGAGTTAGGGTTAGTGTTGAGATTGGCGATTTAGTGTTAGACTTAGAATCGAGCACATTAGGGTTAGAATTATGGCTAGAATCCACTATATTTAAGCTTAGGGTTAGGGTTAGGGTTTGTGTTGGTAGAATCGAGGTTTAGGCTTAGGCTTAGGGTCAGGATTGCCTTTTGGGTTAGAGTCGAGTGCATTTAGGGTTAGGCTTAGTGTTGAGATTGACGATTGAGTGTTAGGGTTATAATCGAGCACATTAGGGTTAGAGTTATGGTTAGAATCCAGTGCATTTCGGGTTAGGATTAGGGATAGGGTTAGGTTTCTGTTTAGGGTGAGGGTTAGAATCGAGTGCATTTAAGGATAGTGTTAGGGTTAGAGTTAGGTATAGGGTTAGCTTTCGTAGAATCGAGGGTCAGTGTTCGGGTGAGGGTTAGGGTTAGGATTAGGGTTAGAATCAGGAGCATTTTTAGCGTTAGGGTTGGGGTTAGGGTCAGGGTTTGAGTGCATTTAGGGGTAGGGGAGGAGTTGGGTTAGGATTAGGGTGAGGGTTTGTGTTGGTAGAATCGAGGTTTTGGGTTAGGCTTAGGGTCAGGACAGCATTTGGGGTCATAATTCAGAGCATTTGGGCTTATGGTTGGTGTTGAAATTGATGATTTAGTTATAGCGTTAGAATCAGGCACATTTAGGGATAGAGTTATGATTAGAATTCAGTGCATTTAGGCTTAGGGTTAGGGTTAGGGTTAGGTTTAGGGTCAGGGTTAGAATCGAGAGCATTAAGGATAGTGCTAGGGTTAGAGTTAGGTTGAGGGTGAGCTTTCGTAGAATCGAGGGTTAGGCTTAGGGTTAGGCTTAGGGTGAGGGTTAGGGTTCGAATCAAGCACAGTTTTAGTGTTAGCGTTAGGGTGAGGATTAGGGTTAAAGTGCCTTTAGGGCTAGTGGAAGGGATAGGGTTAGGATTAGGGTTAAGGTTTGTGTTGGTAGAATCGAGGTTTAGGGTTGGGCTTAGGGTCAGGATTGCCTTTTGGGTTAGAGTCGAGTGCATTTAGGGTTAGGCTTAGTGTTGAGATTGACGATTTAGTGTTAGGGTTATAATCGAGCACATTAGGGTTAGAGTTATGGTTAGAATCCAGTGCATTTAGGGTTAGGATTAGGGATAGGGTTAGGTTTATGTTTAGGGTGAGGGTTAGAATCGAGTGCATTTAAGGATAGTGTTAGGGTTAGAGTTAGGTATAGGGTTAGCTGTCGTAGAATCGAGGGTCATTCTTCGGGTGAGGGTTAGGGTTAGGATTAGGGTTAGAATCAGGACCATTTTTAGCGTTAGGGTTGGGGTTAGGGTCAGGGTTTGAGTGCATTTAGGGGTAGGGGAGGAGTTGGGTTAGGATTAGGGTGAGGGTTTGTGTTGGTAGAATCGAGGTTTAGGTTTAGGCTTAGGGTCAGGATTGCATTTTGGATCAGAGTCGAGTGTATTTAGGCTTTGGGTTAGTGTTGAAATGGACGATTTAGTGTTAGGGTTTGAATCGAGCACATTTAGGGTGAGAGTTATGCTTAGAATTCAGTGCATTTAGGGTTAGCGTTAGGGATAGGGTTAGGTTGAGCGTCAGGGTGAAAATCGACAGCATTTAAGGATAGTGCTAGGGTTAGAGTTAGGTTTAGCGTTCGCTTTCGTAGAATCGAGGGTTAGGCTTAAGGTTAGGCTTAGGGTTAGGGTTAGGGTTAGAATCAGGCACATTTTTAGTGGTCTGCTTTTCATCAGGGTATGGCTTAGAGTGCATTTAGGGGTAGGCGTAGGAGTAGGGTTAGGATTAGGGTTAAGGTTTGTGTTGGTAGAATCGAGGTTTAGGGTTGGGCTTGGGGTCAGGAATGACTTTGGGTTAGAGTCGAGTGCATTTAGGGTTAGGGAGAGTGTTGAAATTGACGATTTAGTGTTTGGGTTAGAATCGAGCACATTTAGGGTTAGAGTTTTGGTTAGAATTCGTTAGGGTTAGGGTTAGTGTTAGGGGTAGGGGTAGGGTTAGAGTGCATTTAGGGGTAGGGGTAGGGGTAGGGTTAGGATTAGGGTTAGGGTTTTTGTTGGTAGAACCGAAGTTTAGGGTTAGGCGTAGGGTGAGGATTGCCTTTTGGGTTACAACTGAGTGCATTTAGAGTTAGGGTTAGTGTTGAGATTGGCGATTTAGTGTTAGACTTAGAATCGAGCACATTAGGGTTAGAATTATGGCTAGAATCCACTATATTTAAGCTTAGGGTTAGGGTTAGGGTTTGTGTTGGTAGAATCGAGGTTTAGGCTTAGGCTTAGGGTCAGGATTGCCTTTTGGGTTAGAGTCGAGTGCATTTAGGGTTAGGCTTAGTGTTGAGATTGACGATTGAGTGTTAGGGTTATAATTGAGCACATTAGGGTTAGAGTTATGGTTAGAATCCAGTGCATTTAGGGTTAGGATTAGGGATAGGGTTAGGTTTCTGTTTAGGGTGAGGGTTAGAATCGAGTGCATTTAAGGATAGTGTTAGGGTTAGAGTTAGGTATAGGGTTAGCTTTCGTAGAATCGAGGGTCAGTGTTCGGGTGAGGGTTAGGGTTAGGATTAGGGTTAGAATCAGGAGCATTTTTAGCGTTAGGGTTGGGGTTAGGGTCAGGGTTTGAGTGCATTTAGGGGTAGGGGAGGAGTTGGGTTAGGATTAGGGTGAGGGTTTGTGTTGGTAGAATCGAGGTTTTGGGTTAGGCTTAGGGTCAGGACAGCATTTGGGGTCATAATTCAGAGCATTTGGGCTTATGGTTGGTGTTGAAATTGATGATTTAGTTATAGCGTTAGAATCAGGCACATTTAGGGATAGAGTTATGATTAGAATTCAGTGCATTTAGGCTTAGGGTTAGGGTTAGGGTTAGGTTTAGGGTCAGGGTTAGAATCGAGAGCATTAAGGATAGTGCTAGGGTTAGAGTTAGGTTGAGGGTGAGCTTTCGTAGAATCGAGGGTTAGGCTTAGGGTTAGGCTTAGGGTGAGGGTTAGGGTTCGAATCAAGCACAGTTTTAGTGTTAGCGTTAGGGTGAGGATTAGGGTTAAAGTGCCTTTAGGGCTAGTGGAAGGGATAGGGTTAGGATTAGGGTTAAGGTTTGTTTTGGTAGAATCGAGGTTTAGGTTTAGGCTTAGGGTCAGGATTGCATTTTGGATCAGAGTCGAGTGTATTTAGGCTTTGGGTTAGTGTTCAAATGGACGATTTAGTGTTAGGGTTTGAATCGAGCACATTTAGGGTGAGAGTTATGCTTAGAATTCAGTGCATTTAGGGTTAGCGTTAGGGATAGGGTTAGGTTGAGCGTCAGGGTTAAAATCGACAGCATTTAAGGATAGTGCTAGGGTTAGAGTTAGGTTTAGCGTTCGCTTTCGTAGAATCGAGGGTTAGGCTTAAGGTTAGGCTTAGGGTTAGGGTTAGGGTTAGAATCAGGCACATTTTTAGTGGTCTGCTTTTCATCAGGGTATGGCTTAGAGTGCATTTAGGGGTAGGCGTAGGAGTAGGGTTAGGATTAGGGTTAAGGTTTGTGTTGGTAGAATCGAGGTTTAGGGTTGGGCTTGGGGTCAGGAATGACTTTGGGTTAGAGTCGAGTGCATTTAGGGTTAGGGAGAGTGTTGAAATTGACGATTTAGTGTTTGGGTTAGAATCGAGCACATTTAGGGTTAGAGTTTTGGTTAGAATTCGTTAGGGTTAGGGTTAGTGTTAGGGGTAGGGGTAGGGTTAGAGTGCATTTAGGGGTAGGGGTAGGGGTAGGGTTAGGATTAGGGTTAGGGTTTTTGTTGGTAGAACCGAAGTTTAGGGTTAGGCGTAGGGTGAGGATTGCCTTTTGGGTTACAACTGAGTGCATTTAGAGTTAGGGTTAGTGTTGAGATTGGCGATTTAGTGTTAGACTTAGAATCGAGCACATTAGGGTTAGAATTATGGCTAGAATCCACTATATTTAAGCTTAGGGTTAGGGTTAGGGTTTGTGTTGGTAGAATCGAGGTTTAGGCTTAGGCTTAGGGTCAGGATTGCCTTTTGGGTTAGAGTCGAGTGCATTTAGGGTTAGGCTTAGTGTTGAGATTGACGATTGAGTGTTAGGGTTATAATCGAGCACATTAGGGTTAGAGTTATGGTTAGAATCCAGTGCATTTCGGGTTAGGATTAGGGATAGGGTTAGGTTTCTGTTTAGGGTGAGGGTTAGAATCGAGTGCATTTAAGGATAGTGTTAGGGTTAGAGTTAGGTATAGGGTTAGCTTTCGTAGAATCGAGGGTCAGTGTTCGGGTGAGGGTTAGGGTTAGGATTAGGGTTAGAATCAGGAGCATTTTTAGCGTTAGGGTTGGGGTTAGGGTCAGGGTTTGAGTGCATTTAGGGGTAGGGGAGGAGTTGGGTTAGGATTAGGGTGAGGGTTTGTGTTGGTAGAATCGAGGTTTTGGGTTAGGCTTAGGGTCAGGACAGCATTTGGGGTCATAATTCAGAGCATTTGGGCTTATGGTTGGTGTTGAAATTGATGATTTAGTTATAGCGTTAGAATCAGGCACATTTAGGGATAGAGTTATGATTAGAATTCAGTGCATTTAGGCTTAGGGTTAGGGTTAGGGTTAGGTTTAGGGTCAGGGTTAGAATCGAGAGCATTAAGGATAGTGCTAGGGTTAGAGTTAGGTTGAGGGTGAGCTTTCGTAGAATCGAGGGTTAGGCTTAGGGTTAGGCTTAGGGTGAGGGTTAGGGTTCGAATCAAGCACAGTTTTAGTGTTAGCGTTAGGGTGAGGATTAGGGTTAAAGTGCCTTTAGGGCTAGTGGAAGGGATAGGGTTAGGATTAGGGTTAAGGTTTGTGTTGGTAGAATCGAGGTTTAGGGTTGGGCTTAGGGTCAGGATTGCCTTTTGGGTTAGAGTCGAGTGCATTTAGGGTTAGGCTTAGTGTTGAGATTGACGATTTAGTGTTAGGGTTATAATCGAGCACATTAGGGTTAGAGTTATGGTTAGAATCCAGTGCATTTAGGGTTAGGATTAGGGATAGGGTTAGGTTTATGTTTAGGGTGAGGGTTAGAATCGAGTGCATTTAAGGATAGTGTTAGGGTTAGAGTTAGGTATAGGGTTAGCTTTCGTAGAATCGAGGGTCATTCTTCGGGTGAGGGTTAGGGTTAGGATTAGGGTTAGAATCAGGAGCATTTTTAGCGTTAGGGTTGGGGTTAGGGTCAGGGTTTGAGTGCATTTAGGGGTAGGGGAGGAGTTGGGTTAGGATTAGGGTGAGGGTTTGTGTTGGTAGAATCGAGGTTTTGGGTTAGGCTTAGGGTCAGGACAGCATTTGGGGTCATAATTCAGAGCATTTGGGCTTATGGTTGGTGTTGAAATTGATGATTTAGTTATAGCGTTAGAATCAGGCACATTTAGGGATAGAGTTATGATTAGAATTCAGTGCATTTAGGCTTAGGGTTAGGGTTAGGGTTAGGTTTAGGGTCAGGGTTAGAATCGAGAGCATTAAGGATAGTGCTAGGGTTAGAGTTAGGTTGAGGGTGAGCTTTCGTAGAATCGAGGGTTAGGCTTAGGGTTAGGCTTAGGGTGAGGGTTAGGGTTCGAATCAAGCACAGTTTTAGTGTTAGCGTTAGGGTGAGGATTAGGGTTAAAGTGCCTTTAGGGCTAGTGGAAGGGATAGGGTTAGGATTAGGGTTAAGGTTTGTTTTGGTAGAATCGAGGTTTAGGTTTAGGCTTAGGGTCAGGATTGCATTTTGGATCAGAGTCGAGTGTATTTAGGCTTTGGGTTAGTGTTCAAATGGACGATTTAGTGTTAGGGTTTGAATCGAGCACATTTAGGGTGAGAGTTATGCTTAGAATTCAGTGCATTTAGGGTTAGCGTTAGGGATAGGGTTAGGTTGAGCGTCAGGGTTAAAATCGACAGCATTTAAGGATAGTGCTAGGGTTAGAGTTAGGTTTAGCGTTCGCTTTCGTAGAATCGAGGGTTAGGCTTAAGGTTAGGCTTAGGGTTAGGGTTAGGGTTAGAATCAGGCACATTTTTAGTGGTCTGCTTTTCATCAGGGTATGGCTTAGAGTGCATTTAGGGGTAGGCGTAGGAGTAGGGTTAGGATTAGGGTTAAGGTTTGTGTTGGTAGAATCGAGGTTTAGGGTTGGGCTTGGGGTCAGGAATGACTTTGGGTTAGAGTCGAGTGCATTTAGGGTTAGGGAGAGTGTTGAAATTGACGATTTAGTGTTTGGGTTAGAATCGAGCACATTTAGGGTTAGAGTTTTGGTTAGAATTCGTTAGGGTTAGGGTTAGTGTTAGGGGTAGGGGTAGGGTTAGAGTGCATTTAGGGGTAGGGGTAGGGGTAGGGTTAGGATTAGGGTTAGGGTTTTTGTTGGTAGAACCGAAGTTTAGGGTTAGGCGTAGGGTGAGGATTGCCTTTTGGGTTACAACTGAGTGCATTTAGAGTTAGGGTTAGTGTTGAGATTGGCGATTTAGTGTTAGACTTAGAATCGAGCACATTAGGGTTAGAATTATGGCTAGAATCCACTATATTTAAGCTTAGGGTTAGGGTTAGGGTTTGTGTTGGTAGAATCGAGGTTTAGGCTTAGGCTTAGGGTCAGGATTGCCTTTTGGGTTAGAGTCGAGTGCATTTAGGGTTAGGCTTAGTGTTGAGATTGACGATTGAGTGTTAGGGTTATAATCGAGCACATTAGGGTTAGAGTTATGGTTAGAATCCAGTGCATTTCGGGTTAGGATTAGGGATAGGGTTAGGTTTCTGTTTAGGGTGAGGGTTAGAATCGAGTGCATTTAAGGATAGTGTTAGGGTTAGAGTTAGGTATAGGGTTAGCTTTCGTAGAATCGAGGGTCAGTGTTCGGGTGAGGGTTAGGGTTAGGATTAGGGTTAGAATCAGGAGCATTTTTAGCGTTAGGGTTGGGGTTAGGGTCAGGGTTTGAGTGCATTTAGGGGTAGGGGAGGAGTTGGGTTAGGATTAGGGTGAGGGTTTGTGTTGGTAGAATCGAGGTTTTGGGTTAGGCTTAGGGTCAGGACAGCATTTGGGGTCATAATTCAGAGCATTTGGGCTTATGGTTGGTGTTGAAATTGATGATTTAGTTATAGCGTTAGAATCAGGCACATTTAGGGATAGAGTTATGATTAGAATTCAGTGCATTTAGGCTTAGGGTTAGGGTTAGGGTTAGGTTTAGGGTCAGGGTTAGAATCGAGAGCATTAAGGATAGTGCTAGGGTTAGAGTTAGGTTGAGGGTGAGCTTTCGTAGAATCGAGGGTTAGGCTTAGGGTTAGGCTTAGGGTGAGGGTTAGGGTTAGAATCAAGCACAGTTTTAGTGTTAGCGTTAGGGTGAGGATTAGGGTTAAAGTGCCTTTAGGGCTAGTGGAAGGGATAGGGTTAGGATTAGGGTTAAGGTTTGTGTTGGTAGAATCGAGGTTTAGGGTTGGGCTTAGGGTCAGGATTGCCTTTTGGGTTAGAGTCGAGTGCATTTAGGGTTAGGCTTAGTGTTGAGATTGACGATTTAGTGTTAGGGTTATAATCGAGCACATTAGGGTTAGAGTTATGGTTAGAATCCAGTGCATTTAGGGTTAGGATTAGGGATAGGGTTAGGTTTATGTTTAGGGTGAGGGTTAGAATCGAGTGCATTTAAGGATAGTGTTAGGGTTAGAGTTAGGTATAGGGTTAGCTGTCGTAGAATCGAGGGTCATTCTTCGGGTGAGGGTTAGGGTTAGGATTAGGGTTAGAATCAGGACCATTTTTAGCGTTAGGGTTGGGGTTAGGGTCAGGGTTTGAGTGCATTTAGGGGTAGGGGAGGAGTTGGGTTAGGATTAGGGTGAGGGTTTGTGTTGGTAGAATCGAGGTTTAGGTTTAGGCTTAGGGTCAGGATTGCATTTTGGATCAGAGTCGAGTGTATTTAGGCTTTGGGTTAGTGTTGAAATGGACGATTTAGTGTTAGGGTTTGAATCGAGCACATTTAGGGTGAGAGTTATGCTTAGAATTCAGTGCATTTAGGGTTAGCGTTAGGGATAGGGTTAGGTTGAGCGTCAGGGTGAAAATCGACAGCATTTAAGGATAGTGCTAGGGTTAGAGTTAGGTTTAGCGTTCGCTTTCGTAGAATCGAGGGTTAGGCTTAAGGTTAGGCTTAGGGTTAGGGTTAGGGTTAGAATCAGGCACATTTTTAGTGGTCTGCTTTTCATCAGGGTATGGCTTAGAGTGCATTTAGGGGTAGGCGTAGGAGTAGGGTTAGGATTAGGGTTAAGGTTTGTGTTGGTAGAATCGAGGTTTAGGGTTGGGCTTGGGGTCAGGAATGACTTTGGGTTAGAGTCGAGTGCATTTAGGGTTAGGGAGAGTGTTGAAATTGACGATTTAGTGTTTGGGTTAGAATCGAGCACATTTAGGGTTAGAGTTTTGGTTAGAATTCGTTAGGGTTAGGGTTAGTGTTAGGGGTAGGGGTAGGGTTAGAGTGCATTTAGGGGTAGGGGTAGGGGTAGGGTTAGGATTAGGGTTAGGGTTTTTGTTGGTAGAACCGAAGTTTAGGGTTAGGCGTAGGGTGAGGATTGCCTTTTGGGTTACAACTGAGTGCATTTAGAGTTAGGGTTAGTGTTGAGATTGGCGATTTAGTGTTAGACTTAGAATCGAGCACATTAGGGTTAGAATTATGGCTAGAATCCACTATATTTAAGCTTAGGGTTAGGGTTAGGGTTTGTGTTGGTAGAATCGAGGTTTAGGCTTAGGCTTAGGGTCAGGATTGCCTTTTGGGTTAGAGTCGAGTGCATTTAGGGTTAGGCTTAGTGTTGAGATTGACGATTGAGTGTTAGGGTTATAATTGAGCACATTAGGGTTAGAGTTATGGTTAGAATCCAGTGCATTTAGGGTTAGGATTAGGGATAGGGTTAGGTTTCTGTTTAGGGTGAGGGTTAGAATCGAGTGCATTTAAGGATAGTGTTAGGGTTAGAGTTAGGTATAGGGTTAGCTTTCGTAGAATCGAGGGTCAGTGTTCGGGTGAGGGTTAGGGTTAGGATTAGGGTTAGAATCAGGAGCATTTTTAGCGTTAGGGTTGGGGTTAGGGTCAGGGTTTGAGTGCATTTAGGGGTAGGGGAGGAGTTGGGTTAGGATTAGGGTGAGGGTTTGTGTTGGTAGAATCGAGGTTTTGGGTTAGGCTTAGGGTCAGGACAGCATTTGGGGTCATAATTCAGAGCATTTGGGCTTATGGTTGGTGTTGAAATTGATGATTTAGTTATAGCGTTAGAATCAGGCACATTTAGGGATAGAGTTATGATTAGAATTCAGTGCATTTAGGCTTAGGGTTAGGGTTAGGGTTAGGTTTAGGGTCAGGGTTAGAATCGAGAGCATTAAGGATAGTGCTAGGGTTAGAGTTAGGTTGAGGGTGAGCTTTCGTAGAATCGAGGGTTAGGCTTAGGGTTAGGCTTAGGGTGAGGGTTAGGGTTCGAATCAAGCACAGTTTTAGTGTTAGCGTTAGGGTGAGGATTAGGGTTAAAGTGCCTTTAGGGCTAGTGGAAGGGATAGGGTTAGGATTAGGGTTAAGGTTTGTTTTGGTAGAATCGAGGTTTAGGTTTAGGCTTAGGGTCAGGATTGCATTTTGGATCAGAGTCGAGTGTATTTAGGCTTTGGGTTAGTGTTCAAATGGACGATTTAGTGTTAGGGTTTGAATCGAGCACATTTAGGGTGAGAGTTATGCTTAGAATTCAGTGCATTTTGGGTTAGCGTTAGGGATAGGGTTAGGTTGAGCGTCAGGGTTAAAATCGACAGCATTTAAGGATAGTGCTAGGGTTAGAGTTAGGTTTAGCGTTCGCTTTCGTAGAATCGAGGGTTAGGCTTAAGGTTAGGCTTAGGGTTAGGGTTAGGGTTAGAATCAGGCACATTTTTAGTGGTCTGCTTTTCATCAGGGTATGGCTTAGAGTGCATTTAGGGGTAGGCGTAGGAGTAGGGTTAGGATTAGGGTTAAGGTTTGTGTTGGTAGAATCGAGGTTTAGGGTTGGGCTTGGGGTCAGGAATGACTTTGGGTTAGAGTCGAGTGCATTTAGGGTTAGGGAGAGTGTTGAAATTGACGATTTAGTGTTTGGGTTAGAATCGAGCACATTTAGGGTTAGAGTTTTGGTTAGAATTCGTTAGGGTTAGGGTTAGTGTTAGGGGTAGGGGTAGGGTTAGAGTGCATTTAGGGGTAGGGGTAGGGGTAGGGTTAGGATTAGGGTTAGGGTTTTTGTTGGTAGAACCGAAGTTTAGGGTTAGGCGTAGGGTGAGGATTGCCTTTTGGGTTACAACTGAGTGCATTTAGAGTTAGGGTTAGTGTTGAGATTGGCGATTTAGTGTTAGACTTAGAATCGAGCACATTAGGGTTAGAATTATGGCTAGAATCCACTATATTTAAGCTTAGGGTTAGGGTTAGGGTTTGTGTTGGTAGAATCGAGGTTTAGGCTTAGGCTTAGGGTCAGGATTGCCTTTTGGGTTAGAGTCGAGTGCATTTAGGGTTAGGCTTAGTGTTGAGATTGACGATTGAGTGTTAGGGTTATAATCGAGCACATTAGGGTTAGAGTTATGGTTAGAATCCAGTGCATTTCGGGTTAGGATTAGGGATAGGGTTAGGTTTCTGTTTAGGGTGAGGGTTAGAATCGAGTGCATTTAAGGATAGTGTTAGGGTTAGAGTTAGGTATAGGGTTAGCTTTCGTAGAATCGAGGGTCAGTGTTCGGGTGAGGGTTAGGGTTAGGATTAGGGTTAGAATCAGGAGCATTTTTAGCGTTAGGGTTGGGGTTAGGGTCAGGGTTTGAGTGCATTTAGGGGTAGGGGAGGAGTTGGGTTAGGATTAGGGTGAGGGTTTGTGTTGGTAGAATCGAGGTTTTGGGTTAGGCTTAGGGTCAGGACAGCATTTGGGGTCATAATTCAGAGCATTTGGGCTTATGGTTGGTGTTGAAATTGATGATTTAGTTATAGCGTTAGAATCAGGCACATTTAGGGATAGAGTTATGATTAGAATTCAGTGCATTTAGGCTTAGGGTTAGGGTTAGGGTTAGGTTTAGGGTCAGGGTTAGAATCGAGAGCATTAAGGATAGTGCTAGGGTTAGAGTTAGGTTGAGGGTGAGCTTTCGTAGAATCGAGGGTTAGGCTTAGGGTTAGGCTTAGGGTGAGGGTTAGGGTTAGAATCAAGCACAGTTTTAGTGTTAGCGTTAGGGTGAGGATTAGGGTTAAAGTGCCTTTAGGGCTAGTGGAAGGGATAGGGTTAGGATTAGGGTTAAGGTTTGTGTTGGTAGAATCGAGGTTTAGGGTTGGGCTTAGGGTCAGGATTGCCTTTTGGGTTAGAGTCGAGTGCATTTAGGGTTAGGCTTAGTGTTGAGATTGACGATTTAGTGTTAGGGTTATAATCGAGCACATTAGGGTTAGAGTTATGGTTAGAATCCAGTGCATTTAGGGTTAGGATTAGGGATAGGGTTAGGTTTATGTTTAGGGTGAGGGTTAGAATCGAGTGCATTTAAGGATAGTGTTAGGGTTAGAGTTAGGTATAGGGTTAGCTGTCGTAGAATCGAGGGTCATTCTTCGGGTGAGGGTTAGGGTTAGGATTAGGGTTAGAATCAGGACCATTTTTAGCGTTAGGGTTGGGGTTAGGGTCAGGGTTTGAGTGCATTTAGGGGTAGGGGAGGAGTTGGGTTAGGATTAGGGTGAGGGTTTGTGTTGGTAGAATCGAGGTTTAGGTTTAGGCTTAGGGTCAGGATTGCATTTTGGATCAGAGTCGAGTGTATTTAGGCTTTGGGTTAGTGTTGAAATGGACGATTTAGTGTTAGGGTTTGAATCGAGCACATTTAGGGTGAGAGTTATGCTTAGAATTCAGTGCATTTAGGGTTAGCGTTAGGGATAGGGTTAGGTTGAGCGTCAGGGTGAAAATCGACAGCATTTAAGGATAGTGCTAGGGTTAGAGTTAGGTTTAGCGTTCGCTTTCGTAGAATCGAGGGTTAGGCTTAAGGTTAGGCTTAGGGTTAGGGTTAGGGTTAGAATCAGGCACATTTTTAGTGGTCTGCTTTTCATCAGGGTATGGCTTAGAGTGCATTTAGGGGTAGGCGTAGGAGTAGGGTTAGGATTAGGGTTAAGGTTTGTGTTGGTAGAATCGAGGTTTAGGGTTGGGCTTGGGGTCAGGAATGACTTTGGGTTAGAGTCGAGTGCATTTAGGGTTAGGGAGAGTGTTGAAATTGACGATTTAGTGTTTGGGTTAGAATCGAGCACATTTAGGGTTAGAGTTTTGGTTAGAATTCGTTAGGGTTAGGGTTAGTGTTAGGGGTAGGGGTAGGGTTAGAGTGCATTTAGGGGTAGGGGTAGGGGTAGGGTTAGGATTAGGGTTAGGGTTTTTGTTGGTAGAACCGAAGTTTAGGGTTAGGCGTAGGGTGAGGATTGCCTTTTGGGTTACAACTGAGTGCATTTAGAGTTAGGGTTAGTGTTGAGATTGGCGATTTAGTGTTAGACTTAGAATCGAGCACATTAGGGTTAGAATTATGGCTAGAATCCACTATATTTAAGCTTAGGGTTAGGGTTAGGGTTTGTGTTGGTAGAATCGAGGTTTAGGCTTAGGCTTAGGGTCAGGATTGCCTTTTGGGTTAGAGTCGAGTGCATTTAGGGTTAGGCTTAGTGTTGAGATTGACGATTGAGTGTTAGGGTTATAATTGAGCACATTAGGGTTAGAGTTATGGTTAGAATCCAGTGCATTTCGGGTTAGGATTAGGGATAGGGTTAGGTTTATGTTTAGGGTGAGGGTTAGAATCGAGTGCATTTAAGGATAGTGTTAGGGTTAGAGTTAGGTATAGGGTTAGCTTTCGTAGAATCGAGGGTCAGTGTTCGGGTGAGGGTTAGGGTTAGGATTAGGGTTAGAATCAGGAGCATTTTTAGCGTTAGGGTTGGGGTTAGGGTCAGGGTTTGAGTGCATTTAGGGGTAGGGGAGGAGTTGGGTTAGGATTAGGGTGAGGGTTTGTGTTGGTAGAATCGAGGTTTTGGGTTAGGCTTAGGGTCAGGACAGCATTTGGGGTCATAATTCAGAGCATTTGGGCTTATGGTTGGTGTTGAAATTGATGATTTAGTTATAGCGTTAGAATCAGGCACATTTAGGGATAGAGTTATGATTAGAATTCAGTGCATTTAGGCTTAGGGTTAGGGTTAGGGTTAGGTTTAGGGTCAGGGTTAGAATCGAGAGCATTAAGGATAGTGCTAGGGTTAGAGTTAGGTTGAGGGTGAGCTTTCGTAGAATCGAGGGTTAGGCTTAGGGTTAGGCTTAGGGTGAGGGTTAGGGTTCGAATCAAGCACAGTTTTAGTGTTAGCGTTAGGGTGAGGATTAGGGTTAAAGTGCCTTTAGGGCTAGTGGAAGGGATAGGGTTAGGATTAGGGTTAAGGTTTGTTTTGGTAGAATCGAGGTTTAGGTTTAGGCTTAGGGTCAGGATTGCATTTTGGATCAGAGTCGAGTGTATTTAGGCTTTGGGTTAGTGTTCAAATGGACGATTTAGTGTTAGGGTTTGAATCGAGCACATTTAGGGTGAGAGTTATGCTTAGAATTCAGTGCATTTAGGGTTAGCGTTAGGGATAGGGTTAGGTTGAGCGTCAGGGTTAAAATCGACAGCATTTAAGGATAGTGCTAGGGTTAGAGTTAGGTTTAGCGTTCGCTTTCGTAGAATCGAGGGTTAGGCTTAAGGTTAGGCTTAGGGTTAGGGTTAGGGTTAGAATCAGGCACATTTTTAGTGGTCTGCTTTTCATCAGGGTATGGCTTAGAGTGCATTTAGGGGTAGGCGTAGGAGTAGGGTTAGGATTAGGGTTAAGGTTTGTGTTGGTAGAATCGAGGTTTAGGGTTGGGCTTGGGGTCAGGAATGACTTTGGGTTAGAGTCGAGTGCATTTAGGGTTAGGGAGAGTGTTGAAATTGACGATTTAGTGTTTGGGTTAGAATCGAGCACATTTAGGGTTAGAGTTTTGGTTAGAATTCGTTAGGGTTAGGGTTAGTGTTAGGGGTAGGGGTAGGGTTAGAGTGCATTTAGGGGTAGGGGTAGGGGTAGGGTTAGGATTAGGGTTAGGGTTTTTGTTGGTAGAACCGAAGTTTAGGGTTAGGCGTAGGGTGAGGATTGCCTTTTGGGTTACAACTGAGTGCATTTAGAGTTAGGGTTAGTGTTGAGATTGGCGATTTAGTGTTAGACTTAGAATCGAGCACATTAGGGTTAGAATTATGGCTAGAATCCACTATATTTAAGCTTAGGGTTAGGGTTAGGGTTTGTGTTGGTAGAATCGAGGTTTAGGCTTAGGCTTAGGGTCAGGATTGCCTTTTGGGTTAGAGTCGAGTGCATTTAGGGTTAGGCTTAGTGTTGAGATTGACGATTGAGTGTTAGGGTTATAATCGAGCACATTAGGGTTAGAGTTATGGTTAGAATCCAGTGCATTTCGGATTAGGATTAGGGATAGGGTTAGGTTTATGTTTAGGGTGAGGGTTAGAATCGAGTGCATTTAAGGATAGTGTTAGGGTTAGAGTTAGGTATAGGGTTAGCTTTCGTAGAATCGAGGGTCAGTGTTCGGGTGAGGGTTAGGGTTAGGATTAGGGTTAGAATCAGGAGCATTTTTAGCGTTAGGGTTGGGGTTAGGGTCAGGGTTTGAGTGCATTTAGGGGTAGGGGAGGAGTTGGGTTAGGATTAGGGTGAGGGTTTGTGTTGGTAGAATCGAGGTTTTGGGTTAGGCTTAGGGTCAGGACAGCATTTGGGGTCATAATTCAGAGCATTTGGGCTTATGGTTGGTGTTGAAATTGATGATTTAGTTATAGCGTTAGAATCAGGCACATTTAGGGATAGAGTTATGATTAGAATTCAGTGCATTTAGGCTTAGGGTTAGGGTTAGGGTTAGGTTTAGGGTCAGGGTTAGAATCGAGAGCATTAAGGATAGTGCTAGGGTTAGAGTTAGGTTGAGGGTGAGCTTTCGTAGAATCGAGGGTTAGGCTTAGGGTTAGGCTTAGGGTGAGGGTTAGGGTTAGAATCAAGCACAGTTTTAGTGTTAGCGTTAGGGTGAGGATTAGGGTTAAAGTGCCTTTAGGGCTAGTGGAAGGGATAGGGTTAGGATTAGGGTTAAGGTTTGTGTTGGTAGAATCGAGGTTTAGGGTTGGGCTTAGGGTCAGGATTGCCTTTTGGGTTAGAGTCGAGTGCATTTAGGGTTAGGCTTAGTGTTGAGATTGACGATTTAGTGTTAGGGTTATAATCGAGCACATTAGGGTTAGAGTTATGGTTAGAATCCAGTGCATTTAGGGTTAGGATTAGGGATAGGGTTAGGTTTATGTTTAGGGTGAGGGTTAGAATCGAGTGCATTTAAGGATAGTGTTAGGGTTAGAGTTAGGTATAGGGTTAGCTGTCGTAGAATCGAGGGTCATTCTTCGGGTGAGGGTTAGGGTTAGGATTAGGGTTAGAATCAGGAGCATTTTTAGCGTTAGGGTTGGGGTTAGGGTCAGGGTTTGAGTGCATTTAGGGGTAGGGGAGGAGTTGGGTTAGGATTAGGGTGAGGGTTTGTGTTGGTAGAATCGAGGTTTTGGGTTAGGCTTAGGGTCAGGACAGCATTTGGGGTCATAATTCAGAGCATTTGGGCTTATGGTTGGTGTTGAAATTGATGATTTAGTTATAGCGTTAGAATCAGGCACATTTAGGGATAGAGTTATGATTAGAATTCAGTGCATTTAGGCTTAGGGTTAGGGTTAGGGTTAGGTTTAGGGTCAGGGTTAGAATCGAGAGCATTAAGGATAGTGCTAGGGTTAGAGTTAGGTTGAGGGTGAGCTTTCGTAGAATCGAGGGTTAGGCTTAGGGTTAGGCTTAGGGTGAGGGTTAGGGTTCGAATCAAGCACAGTTTTAGTGTTAGCGTTAGGGTGAGGATTAGGGTTAAAGTGCCTTTAGGGCTAGTGGAAGGGATAGGGTTAGGATTAGGGTTAAGGTTTGTGTTGGTAGAATCGAGGTTTAGGTTTAGGCTTAGGGTCAGGATTGCATTTTGGATCAGAGTCGAGTGTATTTAGGCTTTGGGTTAGTGTTCAAATGGACGATTTAGTGTTAGGGTTTGAATCGAGCACATTTAGGGTGAGAGTTATGCTTAGAATTCAGTGCATTTAGGGTTAGCGTTAGGGATAGGGTTAGGTTGAGCGTCAGGGTTAAAATCGACAGCATTTAAGGATAGTGCTAGGGTTAGAGTTAGGTTTAGCGTTCGCTTTCGTAGAATCGAGGGTTAGGCTTAAGGTTAGGCTTAGGGTTAGGGTTAGGGTTAGAATCAGGCACATTTTTAGTGGTCTGCTTTTCATCAGGGTATGGCTTAGAGTGCATTTAGGGGTAGGCGTAGGAGTAGGGTTAGGATTAGGGTTAAGGTTTGTGTTGGTAGAATCGAGGTTTAGGGTTGGGCTTGGGGTCAGGAATGACTTTGGGTTAGAGTCGAGTGCATTTAGGGTTAGGGAGAGTGTTGAAATTGACGATTTAGTGTTTGGGTTAGAATCGAGCACATTTAGGGTTAGAGTTTTGGTTAGAATTCGTTAGGGTTAGGGTTAGTGTTAGGGGTAGGGGTAGGGTTAGAGTGCATTTAGGGGTAGGGGTAGGGGTAGGGTTAGGATTAGGGTTAGGGTTTTTGTTGGTAGAACCGAAGTTTAGGGTTAGGCGTAGGGTGAGGATTGCCTTTTGGGTTACAACTGAGTGCATTTAGAGTTAGGGTTAGTGTTGAGATTGGCGATTTAGTGTTAGACTTAGAATCGAGCACATTAGGGTTAGAATTATGGCTAGAATCCACTATATTTAAGCTTAGGGTTAGGGTTAGGGTTTGTGTTGGTAGAATCGAGGTTTAGGCTTAGGCTTAGGGTCAGGATTGCCTTTTGGGTTAGAGTCGAGTGCATTTAGGGTTAGGCTTAGTGTTGAGATTGACGATTGAGTGTTAGGGTTATAATCGAGCACATTAGGGTTAGAGTTATGGTTAGAATCCAGTGCATTTCGGGTTAGGATTAGGGATAGGGTTAGGTTTATGTTTAGGGTGAGGGTTAGAATCGAGTGCATTTAAGGATAGTGTTAGGGTTAGAGTTAGGTATAGGGTTAGCTTTCGTGGAATCGAGGGTCAGTGTTCGGGTGAGGGTTAGGGTTAGGATTAGGGTTAGAATCAGGAGCATTTTTAGCGTTAGGGTTGGGGTTAGGGTCAGGGTTTGAGTGCATTTAGGGGTAGGGGAGGAGTTGGGTTAGGATTAGGGTGAGGGTTTGTGTTGGTAGAATCGAGGTTTTGGGTTAGGCTTAGGGTCAGGAGAGCATTTGGGGTCATAATTCAGAGCATTTGGGCTTATGGTTGGTGTTGAAATTGATGATTTAGTTATAGCGTTAGAATCAGGCACATTTAGGGATAGAGTTATGATTAGAATTCAGTGCATTTAGGCTTAGGGTTAGGGTTAGGGTTAGGTTTAGGGTCAGGGTTAGAATCGAGAGCATTAAGGATAGTGCTAGGGTTAGAGTTAGGTTGAGGGTGAGCTTTCGTAGAATCGAGGGTTAGGCTTAGGGTTAGGCTTAGGGTGAGGGTTAGGGTTCGAATCAAGCACAGTTTTAGTGTTAGCGTTAGGGTGAGGATTAGGGTTAAAGTGCCTTTAGGGCTAGTGGAAGGGATAGGGTTAGGATTAGGGTTAAGGTTTGTGTTGGTAGAATCGAGGTTTAGGGTTGGGCTTAGGGTCAGGATTGCCTTTTGGGTTAGAGTCGAGTGCATTTAGGGTTAGGCTTAGTGTTGAGATTGACGATTTAGTGTTAGGGTTATAATCGAGCACATTAGGGTTAGAGTTATGGTTAGAATCCAGTGCATTTAGGGTTAGGATTAGGGATAGGGTTAGGTTTATGTTTAGGGTGAGGGTTAGAATCGAGTGCATTTAAGGATAGTGTTAGGGTTAGAGTTAGGTATAGGGTTAGCTGTCGTAGAATCGAGGGTCATTCTTCGGGTGAGGGTTAGGGTTAGGATTAGGGTTAGAATCAGGAGCATTTTTAGCGTTAGGGTTGGGGTTAGGGTCAGGGTTTGAGTGCATTTAGGGGTAGGGGAGGAGTTGGGTTAGGATTAGGGTGAGGGTTTGTGTTGGTAGAATCGAGGTTTTGGGTTAGGCTTAGGGTCAGGATTGCATTTGGGGTCATAATTCAGAGCATTTGGGCTTATGGTTGGTGTTGAAATTGATGATTTAGTTATAGCGTTAGAATCAGGCACATTTAGGGATAGAGTTATGATTAGAATTCAGTGCATTTAGGCTTAGGGTTAGGGTTAGGGTTAGGTTTAGGGTCAGGGTTAGAATCGAGAGCATTAAGGATAGTGCTAGGGTTAGAGTTAGGTTGAGGGTGAGCTTTCGTAGAATCGAGGGTTAGGCTTAGGGTTAGGCTTAGGGTGAGGGTTAGGGTTCGAATCAAGCACAGTTTTAGTGTTAGCGTTAGGGTGAGGATTAGGGTTAAAGTGCCTTTAGGGCTAGTGGAAGGGATAGGGTTAGGATTAGGGTTAAGGTTTGTGTTGGTAGAATCGAGGTTTAGGTTTAGGCTTAGGGTCAGGATTGCATTTTGGATCAGAGTCGAGTGTATTTAGGCTTTGGGTTAGTGTTCAAATGGACGATTTAGTGTTAGGGTTTGAATCGAGCATATTTAGGGTGAGAGTTATGCTTAGAATTCAGTGCATTTAGGGTTAGCGTTAGGGATAGGGTTAGGTTGAGCGTCAGGGTTAAAATCGACAGCATTTAAGGATAGTGCTAGGGTTAGAGTTAGGTTTAGCGTTCGCTTTCGTAGAATCGAGGGTTAGGCTTAAGGTTAGGCTTAGGGTTAGGGTTAGGGTTAGAATCAGGCACATTTTTAGTGGTCTGCTTTTCATCAGGGTATGGCTTAGAGTGCATTTAGGGGTAGGCGTAGGAGTAGGGTTAGGATTAGGGTTAAGGTTTGTGTTGGTAGAATCGAGGTTTAGGGTTGGGCTTGGGGTCAGGAATGACTTTGGGTTAGAGTCGAGTGCATTTAGGGTTAGGGAGAGTGTTGAAATTGACGATTTAGTGTTTGGGTTAGAATCGAGCACATTTAGGGTTAGAGTTTTGGTTAGAATTCGTTAGGGTTAGGGTTAGTGTTAGGGGTAGGGGTAGGGTTAGAGTGCATTTAGGGGTAGGGGTAGGGGTAGGGTTAGGATTAGGGTTAGGGTTTTTGTTGGTAGAACCGAAGTTTAGGGTTAGGCGTAGGGTGAGGATTGCCTTTTGGGTTACAACTGAGTGCATTTAGAGTTAGGGTTAGTGTTGAGATTGGCGATTTAGTGTTAGACTTAGAATCGAGCACATTAGGGTTAGAATTATGGCTAGAATCCACTATATTTAAGCTTAGGGTTAGGGTTAGGGTTTGTGTTGGTAGAATCGAGGTTTAGGCTTAGGCTTAGGGTCAGGATTGCCTTTTGGGTTAGAGTCGAGTGCATTTAGGGTTAGGCTTAATGTTGAGATTGACGATTGAGTGTTAGGGTTATAATTGAGCACATTAGGGTTAGAGTTATGGTTAGAATCCAGTGCATTTCGGGTTAGGATTAGGGATAGGGTTAGGTTTATGTTTAGGGTGAGGGTTAGAATCGAGTGCATTTAAGGATAGTGTTAGGGTTAGAGTTAGGTATAGGGTTAGCTTTCGTAGAATCGAGGGTCAGTGTTCGGGTGAGGGTTAGGGTTAGGATTAGGGTTAGAATCAGGAGCATTTTTAGCGTTAGGGTTGGGGTTAGGGTCAGGGTTTGAGTGCATTTAGGGGTAGGGGAGGAGTTGGGTTAGGATTAGGGTGAGGGTTTGTGTTGGTAGAATCGAGGTTTAGGTTTAGGCTTAGGGTCAGGATTGCATTTTGGATCAGAGTCGAGTGTATTTAGGCTTTGGGTTAGTGTTCAAATGGACGATTTAGTGTTAGGGTTTGAATCGAGCACATTTAGGGTGAGAGTTATGCTTAGAATTCAGTGCATTTAGGGTTAGCGTTAGGGATAGGGTTAGGTTGAGCGTCAGGGTGAAAATCGACAGCATTTAAGGATAGTGCTAGGGTTAGAGTTAGGTTTAGCGTTCGCTTTCGTAGAATCGAGGGTTAGGCTTAAGGTTAGGCTTAGGGTTAGGGTTAGGGTTAGAATCAGGCACATTTTTAGTGGTCTGCTTTTCATCAGGGTATGGCTTAGAGTGCATTTAGGGGTAGGCGTAGGAGTAGGGTTAGGATTAGGGTTAAGGTTTGTGTTGGTAGAATCGAGGTTTAGGGTTGGGCTTGGGGTCAGGAATGACTTTGGGTTAGAGTCGAGTGCATTTAGGGTTAGGGAGAGTGTTGAAATTGACGATTTAGTGTTTGGGTTAGAATCGAGCACATTTAGGGTTAGAGTTTTGGTTAGAATTCGTTAGGGTTAGGGTTAGTGTTAGGGGTAGGGGTAGGGTTAGAGTGCATTTAGGGGTAGGGGTAGGGGTAGGGTTAGGATTAGGGTTAGGGTTTTTGTTGGTAGAACCGAAGTTTAGGGTTAGGCGTAGGGTGAGGATTGCCTTTTGGGTTACAACTGAGTGCATTTAGAGTTAGGGTTAGTGTTGAGATTGGCGATTTAGTGTTAGACTTAGAATCGAGCACATTAGGGTTAGAATTATGGCTAGAATCCACTATATTTAAGCTTAGGGTTAGGGTTAGGGTTTGTGTTGGTAGAATCGAGGTTTAGGCTTAGGCTTAGGGTCAGGATTGCCTTTTGGGTTAGAGTCGAGTGCATTTAGGGTTAGGCTTAGTGTTGAGATTGACGATTGAGTGTTAGGGTTATAATCGAGCACATTAGGGTTAGAGTTATGGTTAGAATCCAGTGCATTTCGGGTTAGGATTAGGGATAGGGTTAGGTTTATGTTTAGGGTGAGGGTTAGAATCGAGTGCATTTAAGGATAGTGTTAGGGTTAGAGTTAGGTATAGGGTTAGCTTTCGTGGAATCGAGGGTCAGTGTTCGGGTGAGGGTTAGGGTTAGGATTAGGGTTAGAATCAGGAGCATTTTTAGCGTTAGGGTTGGGGTTAGGGTCAGGGTTTGAGTGCATTTAGGGGTAGGGGAGGAGTTGGGTTAGGATTAGGGTGAGGGTTTGTGTTGGTAGAATCGAGGTTTTGGGTTAGGCTTAGGGTCAGGAGAGCATTTGGGGTCATAATTCAGAGCATTTGGGCTTATGGTTGGTGTTGAAATTGATGATTTAGTTATAGCGTTAGAATCAGGCACATTTAGGGATAGAGTTATGATTAGAATTCAGTGCATTTAGGCTTAGGGTTAGGGTTAGGGTTAGGTTTAGGGTCAGGGTTAGAATCGAGAGCATTAAGGATAGTGCTAGGGTTAGAGTTAGGTTGAGGGTGAGCTTTCGTAGAATCGAGGGTTAGGCTTAGGGTTAGGCTTAGGGTGAGGGTTAGGGTTCGAATCAAGCACAGTTTTAGTGTTAGCGTTAGGGTGAGGATTAGGGTTAAAGTGCCTTTAGGGCTAGTGGAAGGGATAGGGTTAGGATTAGGGTTAAGGTTTGTGTTGGTAGAATCGAGGTTTAGGGTTGGGCTTAGGGTCAGGATTGCCTTTTGGGTTAGAGTCGAGTGCATTTAGGGTTAGGCTTAGTGTTGAGATTGACGATTTAGTGTTAGGGTTATAATCGAGCACATTAGGGTTAGAGTTATGGTTAGAATCCAGTGCATTTAGGGTTAGGATTAGGGATAGGGTTAGGTTTATGTTTAGGGTGAGGGTTAGAATCGAGTGCATTTAAGGATAGTGTTAGGGTTAGAGTTAGGTATAGGGTTAGCTGTCGTAGAATCGAGGGTCATTCTTCGGGTGAGGGTTAGGGTTAGGATTAGGGTTAGAATCAGGAGCATTTTTAGCGTTAGGGTTGGGGTTAGGGTCAGGGTTTGAGTGCATTTAGGGGTAGGGGAGGAGTTGGGTTAGGATTAGGGTGAGGGTTTGTGTTGGTAGAATCGAGGTTTTGGGTTAGGCTTAGGGTCAGGATTGCATTTGGGGTCATAATTCAGAGCATTTGGGCTTATGGTTGGTGTTGAAATTGATGATTTAGTTATAGCGTTAGAATCAGGCACATTTAGGGATAGAGTTATGATTAGAATTCAGTGCATTTAGGCTTAGGGTTAGGGTTAGGGTTAGGTTTAGGGTCAGGGTTAGAATCGAGAGCATTAAGGATAGTGCTAGGGTTAGAGTTAGGTTGAGGGTGAGCTTTCGTAGAATCGAGGGTTAGGCTTAGGGTTAGGCTTAGGGTGAGGGTTAGGGTTCGAATCAAGCACAGTTTTAGTGTTAGCGTTAGGGTGAGGATTAGGGTTAAAGTGCCTTTAGGGCTAGTGGAAGGGATAGGGTTAGGATTAGGGTTAAGGTTTGTGTTGGTAGAATCGAGGTTTAGGTTTAGGCTTAGGGTCAGGATTGCATTTTGGATCAGAGTCGAGTGTATTTAGGCTTTGGGTTAGTGTTCAAATGGACGATTTAGTGTTAGGGTTTGAATCGAGCACATTTAGGGTGAGAGTTATGCTTAGAATTCAGTGCATTTAGGGTTAGCGTTAGGGATAGGGTTAGGTTGAGCGTCAGGGTTAAAATCGACAGCATTTAAGGATAGTGCTAGGGTTAGAGTTAGGTTTAGCGTTCGCTTTCGTAGAATCGAGGGTTAGGCTTAAGGTTAGGCTTAGGGTTAGGGTTAGGGTTAGAATCAGGCACATTTTTAGTGGTCTGCTTTTCATCAGGGTATGGCTTAGAGTGCATTTAGGGGTAGGCGTAGGAGTAGGGTTAGGATTAGGGTTAAGGTTTGTGTTGGTAGAATCGAGGTTTAGGGTTGGGCTTGGGGTCAGGAATGACTTTGGGTTAGAGTCGAGTGCATTTAGGGTTAGGGAGAGTGTTGAAATTGACGATTTAGTGTTTGGGTTAGAATCGAGCACATTTAGGGTTAGAGTTTTGGTTAGAATTCGTTAGGGTTAGGGTTAGTGTTAGGGGTAGGGGTAGGGTTAGAGTGCATTTAGGGGTAGGGGTAGGGGTAGGGTTAGGATTAGGGTTAGGGTTTTTGTTGGTAGAACCGAAGTTTAGGGTTAGGCGTAGGGTGAGGATTGCCTTTTGGGTTACAACTGAGTGCATTTAGAGTTAGGGTTAGTGTTGAGATTGGCGATTTAGTGTTAGACTTAGAATCGAGCACATTAGGGTTAGAATTATGGCTAGAATCCACTATATTTAAGCTTAGGGTTAGGGTTAGGGTTTGTGTTGGTAGAATCGAGGTTTAGGCTTAGGCTTAGGGTCAGGATTGCCTTTTGGGTTAGAGTCGAGTGCATTTAGGGTTAGGCTTAATGTTGAGATTGACGATTGAGTGTTAGGGTTATAATTGAGCACATTAGGGTTAGAGTTATGGTTAGAATCCAGTGCATTTCGGGTTAGGATTAGGGATAGGGTTAGGTTTATGTTTAGGGTGAGGGTTAGAATCGAGTGCATTTAAGGATAGTGTTAGGGTTAGAGTTAGGTATAGGGTTAGCTTTCGTAGAATCGAGGGTCAGTGTTCGGGTGAGGGTTAGGGTTAGGATTAGGGTTAGAATCAGGAGCATTTTTAGCGTTAGGGTTGGGGTTAGGGTCAGGGTTTGAGTGCATTTAGGGGTAGGGGAGGAGTTGGGTTAGGATTAGGGTGAGGGTTTGTGTTGGTAGAATCGAGGTTTTGGGTTAGGCTTAGGGTCAGGACAGCATTTGGGGTCATAATTCAGAGCATTTGGGCTTATGGTTGGTGTTGAAATTGATGATTTAGTTATAGCGTTAGAATCAGGCACATTTAGGGATAGAGTTATGATTAGAATTCAGTGCATTTAGGCTTAGGGTTAGGGTTAGGGTTAGGTTTAGGGTCAGGGTTAGAATCGAGAGCATTAAGGATAGTGCTAGGGTTAGAGTTAGGTTGAGGGTGAGCTTTCGTAGAATCGAGGGTTAGGCTTAGGGTTAGGCTTAGGGTGAGGGTTAGGGTTAGAATCAAGCACAGTTTTAGTGTTAGCGTTAGGGTGAGGATTAGGGTTAAAGTGCTTTTAGGGCTAGTGGAAGGAATAGGGTTAGGATTAGGGTTAAGGTTTGTGTTGGTAGAATCGAGGTTTAGGTTTAGGCTTAGGGTCAGAATTGCATTTTGGATCAGAATCGAGTGTATTTAGGCTTTTCCTAAGTGTTCACGTTGACCATTTAGTGTTAGGGTTTGAATCGAGCACATTTAGGGTGAGAGTTATGCTTAGAATTCAGTGCATTTTGGGTTAGCGTTAGGGTTAGGGTTTTGTTGAGGGTCAGGGTTAAAATCGAGAGCATTTAAGGATAGTGCTAGGGTTAGAGTTAAGTTTAGCGTTCGCTTTCGTAGAATCGAGGGTTAGGCTTAAGGTTAGGCTTAGGCTTAGGGTTAGTGTTAGAATCAGGCACATTTTTAGTGGTCTGCTTTTCATCACGGTATGGCTTAGAGTGCATTTAGGGGTAGGCGTAGGAGTAGGGTTAGGATTAGGCTTAAGGTTTGTGTTGGTAGAATCGAGGTTTAGGGTTAGGCTTAGGGTCAGCATTGCCTTTTGGGTTAGAGTCGAGTGCATTTAGGGTTAGGCTTAGTGTTGAGATTGACGATTTAGTGTTAGGGTTATAATCGAGCACATTAGGGTTAGAGTTATGGTTAGAATCCAGTGCATTTAGGGTTAGGATTAGGGATAGGGTTAGGTTTATGTTTAGGGTGAGGGTTAGAATCGAGTGCATTTAAGGATAGTGTTAGGGTTAGAGTTAGGTATAGGGTTAGCTGTCGTAGAATCGAGGGTCATTCTTCGGGTGATGGTTAGGGTTAGGATTAGGGTTAGAATCAGGACCATTTTTAGCGTTAGGGTTGGGGTTAGGGTCAGGGTTTGAGTGCATTTAGGGGTAGGGGAGGAGTTGGGTTAGGATTAGGGTTATTGTTTGTGTTGGTAGAATCGAGGTTTAGGTTTAGGCTTAGGGTCAGGATTGCATTTTGGATCAGAGTCGAGTGTATTTAGGCTTTGGGTTAGTGTTCAAATGGACGATTCAGTGTTAGGGTTTGAATCGAGCACATTTAGGGTGAGAGTTATGCTTAGAATTCAGTGCATTTAGTGTTAGCGTTAGGGATAGGGTTAGGTTGAGCGTCAGGGTGAAAATCGACAGCATTTAAGGATAGTGCTAGGGTTAGAGTTAGGTTTAGCGTTCGCTTTCGTAGAATCGAGGGTTAGGCTTAAGGTTAGGCTTAGGGTTAGGGTTAGGGTTAGAATCAGGCACATTTTTAGTGGTCTGGTTTTCATCAGGGTATGGCTTAGAGTGCATTTAGGGGTAGGCGTAGGAGTAGGGTTAGGATTAGGGTTAAGGTTTGTGTTGGTAGAATCGAGGTTTAGGGTTGGGCTTGGGGTCAGGAATGACTTTGGGTTAGAGTCGAGTGCATTTAGGGTTAGGGAGAGTGTTGAAATTGACGATTTAGTGTTTGGGTTAGAATCGAGCACATTTAGGGTTAGAGTTTTGGTTAGAATTCGTTAGGGTTAGGGTTAGTGTTAGGGGTAGGGGTAGGGTTAGAGTGCATTTAGGGGTAGGGGTAGGGGTAGGGTTAGGATTAGGGTTAGGGTTTTTGTTGGTAGAACCGAAGTTTAGGGTTAGGCGTAGGGTGAGGATTGCCTTTTGGGTTACAACTGAGTGCATTTAGAGTTAGGGTTAGTGTTGAGATTGACGATTTAGTGTTAGACTTAGAATCGAGCACATTAGGGTTAGAATTATGGCTAGAATCCACTATATTTAAGCTTAGGGTTAGGGTTAGGGTTTGTGTTGGTAGAATCGAGGTTTAGGCTTAGGCTTAGGGTCAGGATTGCCTTTTGGGTTAGAGTCGAGTGCATTTAGGGTTAGGCTTAGTGTTGAGATTGACGATTGAGTGTTAGGGTTATAATCGAGCACATTAGGGTTAGAGTTATGGTTAGAATCCAGTGCATTTCGGGTTAGGATTAGGGATAGGGTTAGGTTTCTGTTTAGGGTGAGGGTTAGAATCGAGTGCATTTAAGGATAGTGCTAGGGTTAGAGTTAGGTATAGGGTTAGCTTTCGTAGATTCGAGGGTCAGTGTTCGGGTGAGGGTTAGGGTTAGGATTAGGGTTAGAATCAGGAGCATTTTTAGCGTTAGGGTTGGGGTTAGGGTCAGGGTTTGAGTGCATTTAGGGGTAGGGGAGGAGTTGGGTTAGGATTAGGGTGAGGGTTTGTGTTGGTAGAATCGAGGTTTTGGGTTAGGCTTAGGGTCAGGAGAGCATTTGGGGTCATAATTCAGAGCATTTGGGCTTAGGGTTGGTGTTGAAATTGATGATTTATTTATAGCGTTAGAATCAGGCACATTTAGGTATAGAGTTATGATTAGAATTCAGTGCATTTAGGCTTAGGGTTAGGGTTAGGGTTAGGTTTAGGGTCAGGGTTAGAATCGAGAGCATTTAGGATAGTGCTAGGGTTAGAGTTAGGTTTAGGGTTAGCTTTCGTAGAATCGAGGGTTAGGCTTAGGGTTAGGCTTAGGGTGAGGGTTAGGGTTAGAATCAAGCACAGTTTTAGTGTTAGCGTTAGGGTGAGGATTTGGGTTAAAGTGCTTTTAGGGCTAGTGGAAGGAATAGGGTTAGGATTAGGGTTAAGGTTTCTGTTGGTAGAATCGAGGTTTAGGTTTAGGCTTAGGGTCAGGATTGCATTTTGGATCAGAATCGAGTGTATTTAGGCTTTTCCTTAGTGTTCACGTTGACCATTTAGTGTTAGGGTTTGAATCGAGCACATTTAGGGTGAGAGTTATGCTTAGAATTCAGTGCATTTTGGGTTAGCGTTAGGGTTAGGGTTTTGTTGAGGGTCAGGGTTAAAATCGAGAGCATTTAAGGATAGTGCTAGGGTTAGAGTTAAGTTTAGCGTTCGCTTTCGTAGAATCGAGGGTTAGGCTTAAGGTTAGGCTTAGGCTTAGGGTTAGTGTTAGAATCAGGCACATTTTTAGTGGTCTGCTTTTCATCAGGGTATGGCTTAGAGTGCATTTAGGGGTAGGCGTAGGAGTAGGGTTAGGATTAGGCTTAAGGTTTGTGTTGGTAGAATCGAGGTTTAGGGTTAGGCTTAGGGTCAGGAATGGCTTTTGGGTTAGAGTCGAGTGCATTTAGGGTTAGGGAAAGTGTTGAAATTGACGATTTAGTGTTAGGGTTAGAATCGAGCACATTTAGGGTTAGAGTTTTGGTTAGAATTCGTTAGGGTTAGGGTTAGTGTAAGGGGTAGGGGTAGGGTTAGAGTGCATTTAGGGGTAGGGGTAGGGGTAGGGTTAGGATTAGGGTTAGGGTTTGTGTTGGTAGAATCGAAGTTTAGCGTTAGGCGTAGTGTGAGGATTGCCTTTTGGGTTACAACTGAGTGCATTTAGAGTTAGGGTTAGTGTTGAGATTGACGATTTAGTGTTAGACTTAGAATCGAGCACATTAGGGTTAGAGTTATGGCTAGAATCCACTATATTTAAGCTTAGGGTTAGGGTTAGTGTTTGTGTTGGTAGAATCGAGGTTTAGGCTTAGGCTTAGGGTCAGGATTGCCTTTTGGGTTAGAGTCGAGTGCATTTAGGGTTAGGCTTAATGTTGAGATTGACGATTGAGTGTTAGGGTTATAATCGAGCACATTAGGGTTAGAGTTATGGTTAGAATCCAGTGCATTTAGGGTTAGGATTAGGGATAGGGTTAGGTTTATGTTTAGGGTGAGGGTTAGAATCGAGTGCATTTAAGGATAGTGTTAGGCTTAGAGTTAGGTGTAGGGTTAGCTTTCGTATAATCGAGGGTCAGTGTTCGGGTGAGTGTTAGGGTTAGGATTAGGGTTAGAATTAGGAGCATTTTTAGCGTTAGGGTTGGGGTTAGGGTCAGGGTTTGAGTGCATTTAGGGGTAGGGGAGGAGTTGGGTTAGGATTAGGGTTAGGGTTGGTGTTGGTAGAATCGAGGTTTTGGGTTAGGCTTAGGGTCATTTGAGCATTTGGGGTCATAATTCAGAGCATTTGGGCTTAGGGTTAGTGTTGAAATTGATGATTTAGTTATAGCGTTAGAATGAGGCACATTTAGGGATAGAGTTATGATTAGAATTCAGTGCATTTAGGGTTAGGGTTAGGGTTAGGGTTAGGTTTAGGGTCAGGGTTAGAATCGAGAGCATTTAGGATAGTGGTAGGGTTAGAGTTAGGTTTAGGGTTAGCTTTCGTAGAATCGAGGGTTAGGCTTAGGGTTAGGCTTAGGGTGAGGTTTAGGGTTCGAATCAAGCACAGTTTTAGTGTTAGCGTTAGGGTGAGGATTAGGGTTAAAGTGCCTTTAGGGCTAGTGGAAGGGATAGGGTTAGGATTAGGGTTAAGGTTTGTGTTGGTAGAATCGAGGTTTAGGGTTGGGCTTAGGGTCAGGATTGCCTTTTGGGTTAGAGTCGAGTGCATTTAGGGTTAGGCTTAGTGTTGAGATTGACGATTTAGTGTTAGGGTTATAATCGAGCACATTAGGGTTAGAGTTATGGTTAGAATCCAGTGCATTTAGGGTTAGGATTAGGGATAGGGTTAGGTTTATGTTTAGGGTGAGGGTTAGAATCGAGTGCATTTAAGGATAGTGTTAGGGTTAGAGTTAGGTATAGGGTTAGCTGTCGTAGAATCGAGGGTCATTCTTCGGGTGAGGGTTAGGGTTAGGATTAGGGTTAGAATCAGGACCATTTTTAGCGTTAGGGTTGGGGTTAGGGTCAGGGTTTGAGTGCATTTAGGGGTAGGGGAGGAGTTGGGTTAGGATTAGGGTGAGGGTTTGTGTTGGTAGAATCGAGGTTTAGGTTTAGGCTTAGGGTCAGGATTGCATTTTGGATCAGAGTCGAGTGTATTTAGGCTTTGGGTTAGTGTTCAAATGGACGATTTAGTGTTAGGGTTTGAATCGAGCACATTTAGGGTGAGAGTTATGCTTAGAATTCAGTGCATTTAGGGTTAGCGTTAGGGATAGGGTTAGGTTGAGCGTCAGGGTGAAAATCGACAGCATTTAAGGATAGTGCTAGGGTTAGAGTTAGGTTTAGCGTTCGCTTTCGTTGAATCGAGGGTTAGGCTTAAGGTTAGGCTTAGGGTTAGGGTTAGGGTTAGAATCAGGCACATTTTTAGTGGTCTGGTTTTCATCAGGGTATGGCTTAGAGTGCATTTAGGGGTAGGCGTAGGAGTAGGGTTAGGATTAGGGTTAAGGTTTGTGTTGGTAGAATCGAGGTTTAGGGTTGGGCTTGGGGTCAGGAATGACTTTGGGTTAGAGTCGAGTGCATTTAGGGTTAGGGAGAGTGTTGAAATTGACGATTTAGTGTTTGGGTTAGAATCGAGCACATTTAGGGTTAGAGTTTTGGTTAGAATTCGTTAGGGTTAGGGTTAGTGTTAGGGGTAGGGGTAGGGTTAGAGTGCATTTAGGGGTAGGGGTAGGGGTAGGGTTAGGATTAGGGTTAGGGTTTTTGTTGGTAGAACCGAAGTTTAGGGTTAGGCGTAGGGTGAGGATTGCCTTTTGGGTTACAACTGAGTGCATTTAGAGTTAGGGTTAGTGTTGAGATTGGCGATTTAGTGTTAGACTTAGAATCGAGCACATTAGGGTTAGAATTATGGCTAGAATCCACTATATTTAAGCTTAGGGTTAGGGTTAGGGTTTGTGTTGGTAGAATCGAGGTTTAGGCTTAGGCTTAGGGTCAGGATTGCCTTTTGGGTTAGAGTCGAGTGCATTTAGGGTTAGGCTTAGTGTTGAGATTGACGATTGAGTGTTAGGGTTATAATCGAGCACATTAGGGTTAGAGTTATGGTTAGAATCCAGTGCATTTAGGGTTAGGATTAGGGATAGGGTTAGGTTTCTGTTTAGGGTGAGGGTTAGAATCGAGTGCATTTAAGGATAGTGTTAGGGTTAGAGTTAGGTATAGGGTTAGCTTTCGTGGAATCGAGGGTCAGTGTTCGGGTGAGGGTTAGGGTTAGGATTAGGGTTAGAATCAGGAGCATTTTTAGCGTTAGGGTTGGGGTTAGGGTCAGGGTTTGAGTGCATTTAGGGGTAGGCTAGGAGTTGGGTTAGGATTAGGGTGAGGGTTTGTGTTGGTAGAATCGAGGTTTTGGGTTAGGCTTAGGGTCAGGACAGCATTTGGGGTCATAATTCAGAGCATTTGGGCTTATGGTTGGTGTTGAAATTGATGATTTAGTTATAGCGTTAGAATCAGGCACATTTAGGGATAGAGTTATGATTAGAATTCAGTGCATTTAGGCTTAGGGTTAGGGTTAGGGTTAGGTTTAGGGTCAGGGTTAGAATCGAGAGCATTAAGGATAGTGCTAGGGTTAGAGTTAGGTTGAGGGTGAGCTTTCGTAGAATCGAGGGTTAGGCTTAGGGTTAGGCTTAGGGTGAGGGTTAGGGTTAGAATCAAGCACAGTTTTAGTGTTAGCGTTAGGGTGAGGATTAGGGTTAAAGTGCTTTTAGGGCTAGTGGAAGGAATAGGGTTAGGATTAGGGTTAAGGTTTGTGTTGGTAGAATCGAGGTTTAGGTTTAGGCTTAGGGTCAGAATTGCATTTTGGATCAGAATCGAGTGTATTTAGGCTTTTCCTTAGTGTTCACGTTGACCATTTAGTGTTAGGGTTTGAAAAGAGCACATTTAGGGTGAGAGTTATGCTTAGAATTCAGTGCATTTTGGGTTAGCGTTAGGGTTAGGGTTTTGTTGAGGGTCAGGGTTAAAATCGAGAGCATTTAAGGATAGTGCTAGGGTTAGAGTTAAGTTTAGCGTTCGCTTTCGTAGAATCGAGGGTTAGGCTTAAGGTTAGGCTTAGGCTTAGGGTTAGTGTTAGAATCAGGCACATTTTTAGTGGTCTGCTTTTCATCACGGTATGGCTTAGAGTGCATTTAGGGGTAGGCGTAGGAGTAGGGTTAGGATTAGGCTTAAGGTTTGTGTTGGTAGAATCGAGGTTTAGGGTTAGGCTTAGGGTCAGCATTGCCTTTTGGGTTAGAGTCGAGTGCATTTAGGGTTAGGCTTAGTGTTGAGATTGACGATTTAGTGTTAGGGTTATAATCGAGCACATTAGGGTTAGAGTTATGGTTAGAATCCAGTGCATTTAGGGTTAGGATTAGGGATAGGGTTAGGTTTATGTTTAGGGTGAGGGTTAGAATCGAGTGCATTTAAGGATAGTGTTAGGGTTAGAGTTAGGTATAGGGTTAGCTGTCGTGGAATCGAGGGTCATTCTTCGGGTGAGGGTTAGGGTTAGGATTAGGGTTAGAATCAGGACCATTTTTAGCGTTAGGGTTGGGGTTAGTGTCAGGGTTTGTGTGCATTTAGGAGTAGGGGAGGAGTTGGGTTAGGATTAGGGTTATTGTTTGTGTTGGTAGAATCGAGGTTTAGGTTTAGGCTTAGGGTCAGGATTGCATTTTGGATCAGAGTCGAGTGTATTTAGGCTTTGGGTTAGTGTTCAAATGGACGATTTAGTGTTAGGGTTTGAATCGAGCACATTTAGGGTGAGAGTTATGCTTAGAATTCAGTGCATTTAGGGTTAGCGTTAGGGATAGGGTTAGGTTGAGCGTCAGGGTGAAAATAGACAGCATTTAAGGATAGTGCTAGGGTTAGAGTTAGGTTTAGCGTTCGCTTTCGTAGAATCGAGGGTTAGGCTTAAGGTTAGGCTTAGGGTTAGGGTTAGGGTTAGAATCAGGCACATTTTTAGTGGTCTGCTTTTCATCAGGGTATGGCTTAGAGTGCATTTAGGGGTAGGCGTAGGAGTAGGGTTAGGATTAGGGTTAAGGTTTGTGTTGGTAGAATCGAGGTTTAGGGTTGGGCTTGGGGTCAGGAATGACTTTGGGTTAGAGTCGAGTGCATTTAGGGTTAGGGAGAGTGTTGAAATTGACGATTTGGTGTTTGGGTTAGAATCGAGCACATTTAGGGTTAGAGTTATGGTTAGAATTCGTTAGGGTTAGGGTTAGTGTTAGGGGTAGGGGTAGGGTTAGAGTGCATTTAGGGGTAGGGGTAGGGGTAGGGTTAGGATTAGGGTTAGGGTTTTTGTTGGTAGAACCGAAGTTTAGGGTTAGGCGTAGGGTGAGGATTGCCTTTTGGGTTACAACTGAGTGCATTTAGAGTTAGGGTTAGTGTTGAGATTGACGATTTAGTGTTAGACTTAGAATCGAGCACATTAGGGTTAGAATTATGGCTAGAATCCACTATATTTAAGCTTAGGGTTAGGGTTTGGGTTTGTGTTGGTAGAATCGAGGTTTAGGCTTAGGCTTAGGGTCAGGATTGCCTTTTGGGTTAGAGTCGAGTGCATTTAGGGTTAGGCTTAGTGTTGAGATTGACGATTGAGTGTTAGGGTTATAATCGAGCACATTAGGGTTAGAGTTATGGTTAGAATCCAGTGCATTTCGGGTTAGGATTAGGGATAGGATTAGGTTTCTGTTTAGGGTGAGGGTTAGAATCGAGTGCATTTAAGGATAGTGTTAGGGTTAGAGTTAGGTATAGGGTTAGCTTTCGTAGAATCGAGGGTCAGTGTTCGGGTGAGGGTTAGGGTTAGGATTAGGGTTAGAATCAGGAGCATTTTTAGCGTTAGGGTTGGGGTTAGGGTCAGGGTTTGAGTGCATTTAGGGGTAGGGGAGGAGTTGGGTTAGGATTAGGGTGAGGGTTTGTGTTGGTAGAATCGAGGTTTTGGGTTAGGCTTAGGGTCAGGAGAGCATTTGGGGTCATAATTCAGAGCATTTGGGCTTATGGTTGGTGTTGAAATTGATGATTTAGTTATAGCGTTAGAATCAGGCACATTTAGGGATAGAGTTATGATTAGAATTCAGTGCATTTAGGCTTAGGGTTAGGGTTAGGGTTAGGTTTAGGGTCAGGGTTAGAATCGAGAGCATTAAGGATAGTGCTAGGGTTAGAGTTAGGTTGAGGGTGAGCTTTCGTAGAATCGAGGGTTAGGCTTAGGGTTAGGCTTAGGGTGAGGGTTAGGGTTAGAATCAAGCACAGTTTTAGTGTTAGCGTTAGGGTGAGGATTAGGGTTAAAGTGCTTTTAGGGCTAGTGGAAGGAATAGGGTTAGGATTAGGGTTAAGGTTTGTGTTGGTAGAATCGAGGTTTAGGTTTAGGCTTAGGGTCAGAATTGCATTTTGGATCAGAATCGAGTGTATTTAGGCTTTTCCTTAGTGTTCACGTTGACCATTTAGTGTTAGGGTTTGAATCGAGCACATTTAGGGTGAGAGTTATGCTTAGAATTCAGTGCATTTTGGGTTAGCGTTAGGGTTAGGGTTTTGTTGAGGGTCAGGGTTAAAATCGAGAGCATTTAAGGATAGTGCTAGGGTTAGAGTTAAGTTTAGCGTTCGCTTTCGTAGAATCGAGGGTTAGGCTTAAGGTTAGGCTTAGGCTTAGGGTTAGTGTTAGAATCAGGCACATTTTTAGTGGTCTGCTTTTCATCACGGTATGGCTTAGAGTGCATTTAGGGGTAGGCGTAGGAGTAGGGTTAGGATTAGGCTTAAGGTTTGTGTTGGTAGAATCGAGGTTTAGGGTTAGGCTTAGGGTCAGCATTGCCTTTTGGGTTAGAGTCGAGTGCATTTAGGGTTAGGCTTAGTGTTGAGATTGACGATTTAGTGTTAGGGTTATAATCGAGCACATTAGGGTTAGAGTTATGGTTAGAATCCAGTGCATTTCGGGTTAGGATTAGGGATAGGGTTAGGTTTATGTTTAGGGTGAGGGTTAGAATCGAGTGCATTTAAGGATAGTGTTAGGGTTAGAGTTAGGTATAGGGTTAGCTGTCGTAGAATCGAGGGTCATTCTTCGGGTGAGGGTTAGGGTTAGGATTAGGGTTAGAATCAGGACCATTTTTAGCGTTAGGGTTGGGGTTAGGGTCAGGGTTTGTGTGCATTTAGGAGTAGGGGAGGAGTTGGGTTAGGATTAGGGTTATTGTTTGTGTTGGTAGAATCGAGGTTTAGGTTTAGGCTTAGGGTCAGGATTGCATTTTGGATCAGAGTCGAGTGTATTTAGGCTTTGGGTTAGTGTTCAAATGGACGATTTAGTGTTAGGGTTTGAATCGAGCACATTTAGGGTGAGAGTTATGCTTAGAATTCAGTGCATTTAGGGTTAGCGTTAGGGATAGGGTTAGGTTGAGCGTCAGGGTGAAAATCGACAGCATTTAAGGATAGTGCTAGGGTTAGAGTTAGGTTTAGCGTTCGCTTTCGTAGAATCGAGGGTTAGGCTTAAGGTTAGGCTTAGGGTTAGGGTTAGGGTTAGAATCAGGCACATTTTTAGTGGTCTGGTTTTCATCAGGGTATGGCTTAGAGTGCATTTAGGGGTAGGCGTAGGAGTAGGGTTAGGATTAGGGTTAAGGTTTGTGTTGGTAGAATCGAGGTTTAGGGTTGGGCTTGGGGTCAGGAATGACTTTGGGTTAGAGTCGAGTGCATTTAGGGTTAGGGAGAGTGTTGAAATTGACGATTTAGTGTTTGGGCTAGAATCGAGCACATTTAGGGTTAGAGTTATGGTTAGAATTCGTTAGGGTTAGGGTTAGTGTTAGGGGTAGGGGTAGGGTTAGAGTGCATTTAGGGGTAGGGGTAGGGGTAGGGTTAGGATTAGGGTTAGGGTTTTTGTTGGTAGAACCGAAGTTTAGGGTTAGGCGTAGGGTGAGGATTGCCTTTTGGGTTACAACTGAGTGCATTTAGAGTTAGGGTTAGTGTTGAGATTGACGATTTAGTGTTAGACTTAGAATCGAGCACATTAGGGTTAGAATTATGGCTAGAATCCACTATATTTAAGCTTAGGGTTAGGGTTTGGGTTTGTGTTGGTAGAATCGAGGTTTAGGCTTAGACTTAGGGTCAGGATTGCCTTTTGGGTTATAGTCGAGTGCATTTAGGGTTAGGCTTAGTGTTGAGATTGACGATTGAGTGTTAGGGTTATAATCGAGCACATTAGGGTTAGAGTTATGGTTAGAATCCAGTGCATTTAGGGTTAGGATTAGGGATAGGGTTAGGTTTATGTTTAGGGTGAGGGTTAGAATCGAGTGCATTTAAGGATAGTGTTAGGGTTAGAGTTAGGTATAGGGTTAGCTGTCGTAGAATCGAGGGTCATTCTTCGGGTGAGGGTTAGGGTTAGGATTAGGGTTAGAATCAGGACCATTTTTAGCGTTAGGGTTGGGGTTAGGGTCAGGGTTTGTGTGCATTTAGGAGTAGGGGAGGAGTTGGGTTAGGATTAGGGTTATTGTTTGTGTTGGTAGAATCGAGGTTTAGGTTTAGGCTTAGGGTCAGGATTGCATTTTGGATCAGAGTCGAGTGTATTTAGGCTTTGGGTTAGTGTTCAAATGGACGATTTAGTGTTAGGGTTTGAATCGAGCACATTTAGGGTGAGAGTTATGCTTAGAATTCAGTGCATTTAGGGTTAGCGTTAGGGATAGGGTTAGGTTGAGCGTCAGGGTGAAAATCGACAGCATTTAAGGATAGTGCTAGGGTTAGAGTTAGGTTTAGCGTTCGCTTTCGTAGAATCGAGGGTTAGGCTTAAGGTTAGGCTTAGGGTTAGGGTTAGGGTTAGAATCAGGCACATTTTTAGTGGTCTGCTTTTCATCAGGGTATGGCTTAGAGTGCATTTAGGGGTAGGCGTAGGAGTAGGGTTAGGATTAGGGTTAAGGTTTGTGTTGGTAGAATCGAGGTTTAGGGTTGGGCTTGGGGTCAGGAATGACTTTGGGTTAGAGTCGAGTGCATTTAGGGTTAGGGAGAGTGTTGAAATTGACGATTTAGTGTTTGGGTTAGAACCGAGCACATTTAGGGTTAGAGTTTTGGTTAGAATTCGTTAGGGTTAGGGTTAGTGTTAGGGGTAGGGGTAGGGTTAGAGTGCATTTAGGGGTAGGTGTAGGGGTCGGGTTAGGATTAGGGTTAGGGTTTTTGTTGGTAGAACCGAAGTTTAGGGTTAGGCGTAGGGTGAGGATTGCCTTTTGGGTTACTTCTGAGTGCATTTAGAGTTAGGGTTAGTGTTGAGATTGACGATTTAGTGTTAGACTTAGAATCGAGCACATTAGGGTTAGAATTATGGCTAGAATCCACTATATTTAAGCTTAGGGTTTGGGTTAGGGTTTGTGTTGGTAGAATCGAGGTTTAGGCTTAGGCTTAGGGTCAGGATTGCCTTTTGGGTTAGAGTCGAGTGCATTTAGGGTTAGGCTTAGTGTTGAGATTGACGATTGAGTGTTAGGGTTATAATCGAGCACATTAGGGTTAGAGTTATGGTTAGAATCCAGTGCATTTCGGGTTAGGATTAGGGATAGGGTTAGGTTTCTGTTTAGGGTGAGGGTTAGAATCGAGTGCATTTAAGGATAGTGTTGGGGTTAGAGTTAGGTATAGGGTTAGCTTTCGCAGAATCGAGGGTCAGTGTTCGGGTGAGGGTTAGGGTTAGGATTAGGGTTAGAATCAGGAGCATTTTTAGCGTTAGGGTTGGGGTTAGGGTCAGGGTTTGAGTGCATTTAGGGGTAGGGGAGGAGTTGGGTTAGGATTAGGGTGAGGGTTTGTGTTGGTAGAATCGAGGTTTTGGGTTAGGCTTAGGGTCAGGAGAGCATTTGGGGTCATAATTCAGAGCATTTGGGCTTATGGTTGGTGTTGAAATTGTTGATTTAGTTATAGCGTTAGAATCAGGCACATTTAGGGATAGAGTTATGATTAGAATTCAGTGCATTTAGGCTTAGGGTTAGGGTTAGGGTTAGGTTTAGGGTCAGGGTTAGAATCGAGAGCATTAACGATAGTGCTAGGGTTAGAGTTAGGTTGAGGCTGAGCTTTCGTAGAATCAAGGGTTACGCTTAGGGTTAGGCTTAGGGTGAGGGTTAGGGTTAGAATCAAGCACAGTTTTAGTGTTAGCGTTAGGGTGAGGATTAGGGTTAAAGTGCTTTTAGGGCTAATGGAAGGAATAGGGTTAGGATTAGGGTTAAGGTTTGTGTTGGTAGAATCGAGGTTTAGGTTTAGGCTTAGGGTCAGGCTTGCATTTTGGATCAGAATCGAGTGTATTTAGGCTTTTCCTTAGTGTTCACGTTGACCATTTAGTGTTACGGTTTGAATCGAGTACATTTAGTGTGAGAGTTATGCTTAGAATTCAGTGCATTTTGGGTTAGCGTTAGGGTTAGGGTTTTGTTGGGGGTCAGGGTTAAAATCGAGAGCATTTAAGGATAGTGCTAGGGTTAGAGTTTAGTTTAGCGTTCGCTGTCGTAGAATCGAGGGTTAGGCTTAAGGTTAGGCTTAGGCTTAGGGTTAGTGTTAGAATCAGGCACATTTTTAGTGGTCTGCTTTTCATCAGGGTATGGCTTAGAGTGCATTTAGGGGTAGGCGTAGGAGTAGGGTTAGGATTAGGGTTAAAGTTTGTGTTGGTAGAATCGAGGTTTATGGTTAAGCTTAGGGTCAGGAATGGCTTTTGGTTTAGAGTCGAGTGCATTTAGGGTTAGGGATAGTGTTGAAATTGACGATTTAGTGTTTGGGTTAGAACCGAGCACATTTAGGGTTAGAGTTTTGGTTAGAATTCGTTAGGGTTAGGGTTAGTGTAAGGGGTAGGGGTAGGGTTAGAGTGCATTTAGGGGTAGGGGTAGGGGTAGGGTTAGGATTAGGGTTAGGGTTTGTGTTGGTAGAATCGAAGTTTAGGGTTAGGCGTAGTGTGAGGATTGCCTTTTGGGTTACAACTGAGTGCATTTAGAGTTAGGGTTAGTGTTGAGATTGACGATTTAGTGTTAGACTTAGAATCGAGCACATTAGGGTTAGAGTTATGGCTAGAATACACTATATTTAAGCTTAGGGTTAGGGTTAGTGTTTGTGTTGGTAGAATCGAGGTTTAGGCTTAGGCTTAGGGTCAGGATTGCCTTTTGGGTTAGAGTCGAGTGCATTTAGGGTTAGGCTTAATGTTGAGATTGACGATTGAGTGTTAGGGATATAATCGAGCACATTAGGGTTAGAGTTATGGTTAGAATCCAGTGCATTTCGGGTTAGGATTAGGGATAGGGTTAGGTTTATGTTTAGGGTGAGGGTTAGAATCGAGTGCATTTAAGGATAGTGTTAGGGTTAGAGTTAGGTATAGGGTTAGCTTTCGTAGAATCGAGGGTCAGTGTTCGGGTGAGGGTTAGGTTTAGGATTAGGGTTAGAATCAGGAGCATTTTTAGCGTTAGGGTTGGGTTTAGGGTCAGGGTTTGAGTGCATTTAGGGGTAGGGGAGGAGTTGGGTTAGGATTAGGGTGAGGGTTTGTGTTGGTAGAATCGAGGTTTTGGGTTAGGCTTAGGGTCAGGAGAGCATTTGGGGTCATAATTCAGAGCATTTGGCCTTAGGGTTAGTGTTGAAATTGATGATTTAGTTATAGTGTTAAAAGAAGGCACATTTAGGGATAGAGTTATGATTAGAATTCAGTGCATTTAGGCTTAGGGTTAGGGTTAGGGTTAGGTTTAGGGTCAGGGTTAGAATCGAGAGCATTTAGGATAGTGGTAGGGTTAGAGTTAGGTTTAGGGTTAGCTTTCGTAGAATCGAGGGTTAGGCTTAGGGTTAGGCTTAGGGTGAGGGTTAGGGTTAGAATCAAGCACAGTTTTAGTGTTAGCGTTAGGGTGAGGATTAGGGTTAAAGTGCCTTTAGGGCTAGTGGAAGGGATATGGTTAGGATTAGGGTTAAGGTTTGTGTTGGTAGAATCGAGGTTTACGCTTAGGCTTAGGGTCAGGATTGCCTTTTGGGTTAGAGTCGAGTGCATTTAGGGTTAGGCTTAGTGTTGAGATTGACGATTGAGTGTTCGGGTTATAATCGAGCACATTAGGGTTAGAGTTATGGTTAGAATCCAGTGCATTTCGGGTTAGGATTAGGGATAGGATTAGGTTTATGTTTAGGGTGAGGGTTAGAATCGAGTGCATTTAAGGATAGTGTTAGGGTTAGAGTTAGGTATAGGGTTAGCTTTCGTAGAATCGAGGGTCAGTGTTCGGGTGAGGGTTAGGGTTAGAATTAGGGTTAGAATCAGGAGCATTTTTAGCGTTAGGGTTGGGGTTAGGGTCAGGGTTTGAGTGCATTTAGGGGTAGGGGAGGAGTTGGGTTAGGATTAGGGTGAGGGTTTGTGTTGGTAGAATCGAGGTTTTGGGTTAGGCTTAGGGTCAGGATTGCATTTGGGGTCATAATTCAGAGCATTTGGGCTTATGGTTGGTGTTGAAATTGATGATTTAGTTATAGCGTTAGAATCAGGCACATTTAGGGATAGAGTTATGATTAGAATTCAGTGCATTTAGGCTTAGGGTTAGGGTTAGGGTTAGGTTTAGGGTCAGGGTTAGAATCGAGAGCATTAAGGATAGTGCTAGGGTTAGAGTTAGGTTGAGGCTGAGCTTTCGTAGAATCAAGGGTTACGCTTAGGGTTAGGCTTAGGGTGAGGGTTAGGGTTAGAATCAAGCACAGTTTTAGTGTTAGCGTTAGGGTGAGGATTAGGGTTAAAGTGCTTTTAGGGCTAATGGAAGGAATAGGGTTAGGATTAGGGTTAAGGTTTGTGTTGGTAGAATCGAGGTTTAGGTTTAGGCTTAGGGTCAGGCTTGCATTTTGGATCAGAATCGAGTGTATTTAGGCTTTTCCTTAGTGTTCAGGTTGACCATTTAGTGTTAGGGTTTGAATCGAGCACATTTAGGGTGAGAGTTATGCTTAGAATTCAGTGCATTTTGGGTTAGCGTTAGGGTTAGGGTTTTGTTGAGGGTCAGGGTTAAAATCGAGAGCATTTAAGGATAGTGCTAGGGTTAGAGTTAAGTTTAGCGTTCGCTTTCGTAGAATCGAGGGTTAGGCTTAGGGTTAGGCTTAGGGTGAGGGTTAGGGTTAGAATCAGGCACATTTTTAGTGGTCTGCTTTTCATCAGGGTATGGCTTAGAGTGCATTTAGGGATAGGCGTAGGAGTAGGGTTAGGATTAGGCTTAAGGTTTGTGTTGGTAGAATCGAGGTTTAGGGTTAGGCTTAGGGTCAGGAATGGCTTTTGGGTTAGAGTCGAGTGCATTTAGGGTTAGGGATAGTGTTGAAATTGACGATTTAGTGTTTGGGTTAGAACCGAGCACATTTAGGGTTAGAATTTTGGTTAGAATTCGTTAGGGTTAGGGTTAGTGTAAGGGGTAGGGGTAGGGTTAGAGTGCATTTAGGGATAGGGGTAGGGGTAGGGTTAGGATTAGGGTTAGGGTTTGTGTTGGTAGAATCGAAGTTTAGGGTTAGGCGTAGGGTGAGGATTGCCTTTTGGGTTACAACTGAGTGCATTTAGAGTTAGGGTTAGTGTTGAGATTGACGATTTAGTGTTAGACTTAGAATCGAGCACATTAGGGTTAGAATTATGGCTAGAATCCACTATATTTAAGCTTAGGGTTAGGGTTAGTGTTTGTGTTGGTAGAATCGAGGTTTAGGCTTAGGCTTAGGGTCAGGATTGCCTTTTGGGTTAGAGTCGAGTGCATTTAGGGTTAGGCTTAGTGTTGAGATTGACGATTGAGTGTTAGGGTTATAATCGAGCACATTAGGGTTAGAGTTATGGTTGGAATCCAGTGCATTTCGGGTTAGGATTAGGGATAGGTTTAGGTTTATGTTTAGGGTGAGGGTTAGAATCGAGTGCATTTAAGGATAGTGTTAGGGTTAGAGTTAGGTATAGGGTTAGCTTTCGTAGAATCGAGGGTCAGTGTTCGGGTGAGGGTTAGGGTTAGGATTAGGGTTAGAATCAGGAGCATTTTTAGCGTTAGGGTTGGGGTTAGGGTCAGGGTTTGAGTGCATTTAGGGGTAGGGGAGGAGTTGGGTTAGGATTAGGGTGAGGGTTTGTGTTGGTAGAATCGAGGTTTTGGGTTAGGCTTAGGGTCAGGAGAGCATTTGGGGTCATAATTCAGAACATTTGGGCTTATGGTTGGTGTTGAAATTGATGATTTAGTTATAGCGTTAGAATCAGGCACATTTAGGGATAGAGTTATGATTAGAATTCAGTGCATTTAGGCTTAGGGTTAGGGTTAGGGTTAGGTTTAGGGTCAGGGTTAGAATCGAGAGCATTAAGGATAGTGCTAGGGTTAGAGTTAGGTTGAGGGTGAGCTTTCGTAGAATCGAGGGTTAGGCTTAGGGTTAGGCTTAGGGTGAGGGTTAGGGTTAGAATCAAGCACAGTTTTAGTGTTAGCGTTAGGGTGAGGATTAGGGTTAAAGTGCCTTTAGGGCTAGTGGAAGGGATAGGGTTAGGATTAGGGTTAAGGTTTGTGTTGGTAGAATCGAGGTTTAGGGTTGGGCTTAGGGTCAGGATTGCCTTTTGGGTTAGAGTCGAGTGCATTTAGGGTTAGGCTTAGTGTTGAGATTGACGATTTAGTGTTAGGGTTATAATCGAGCACATTAGGGTTAGAGTTATGGTTAGAATCCAGTGCATTTAGGGTTAGGATTAGGGATAGGGTTAGGTTTATGTTTAGGGTGAGGGTTAGAATCGAGTGCATTTAAGGATAGTGTTAGGGTTAGAGTTAGGTATAGGGTTAGCTGTCGTAGAATCGAGGGTCATTCTTCGGGTGAGGGTTAGGGTTAGGATTAGGGTTAGAATCAGGACCATTTTTAGCGTTAGGGTTGGGGTTAGGGTCAGGGTTTGAGTGCATTTAGGGGTAGGGGAGGAGTTGGGTTAGGATTAGGGTGAGGGTTTGTGTTGGTAGAATCGAGGTTTAGGTTTAGGCTTAGGGTCAGGATTGCATTTTGGATCAGAGTCGAGTGTATTTAGGCTTTGGGTTAGTGTTCAAATGGACGATTTAGTGTTAGGGTTTGAATCGAGCACATTTAGGGTGAGAGTTATGCTTAGAATTCAGTGCATTTAGGGTTAGCGTTAGGGATAGGGTTAGGTTGAGCGTCAGGGTGAAAATCGACAGCATTTAAGGATAGTGCTAGGGTTAGAGTTAGGTTTAGCGTTCGCTTTCGTAGAATCGAGGGTTAGGCTTAAGGTTAGGCTTAGGGTTAGGGTTAGGGTTAGAATCAGGCACATTTTTAGTGGTCTGCTTTTCATCAGGGTATGGCTTAGAGTGCATTTAGGGGTAGGCGTAGGAGTAGGGTTAGGATTAGGGTTAAGGTTTGTGTTGGTAGAATCGAGGTTTAGGGTTGGGCTTGGGGTCAGGAATGACTTTGGGTTAGAGTCGAGTGCATTTAGGGTTAGGGAGAGTGTTGAAATTGACGATTTAGTGTTTGGGTTAGAATCGAGCACATTTAGGGTTAGAGTTTTGGTTAGAATTCGTTAGGGTTAGGGTTAGTGTTAGGGGTAGGGGTAGGGTTAGAGTGCATTTAGGGGTAGGGGTAGGGGTAGGGTTAGGATTAGGGTTAGGGTTTTTGTTGGTAGAACCGAAGTTTAGGGTTAGGCGTAGGGTGAGGATTGCCTTTTGGGTTACAACTGAGTGCATTTAGAGTTAGGGTTAGTGTTGAGATTGGCGATTTAGTGTTAGACTTAGAATCGAGCACATTAGGGTTAGAATTATGGCTAGAATCCACTATATTTAAGCTTAGGGTTAGGGTTAGGGTTTGTGTTGGTAGAATCGAGGTTTAGGCTTAGGCTTAGGGTCAGGATTGCCTTTTGGGTTAGAGTCGAGTGCATTTAGGGTTAGGCTTAGTGTTGAGATTGACGATTGAGTGTTAGGGTTATAATCGAGCACATTAGGGTTAGAGTTATGGTTAGAATCCAGTGCATTTCGGGTTAGGATTAGGGATAGGGTTAGGTTTATGTTTAGGGTGAGGGTTAGAATCGAGTGCATTTAAGGATAGTGTTAGGGTTAGAGTTAGGTATAGGGTTAGCTTTCGTAGAATCGAGGGTCAGTGTTCGGGTGAGGGTTAGGGTTAGGATTAGGGTTAGAATCAGGAGCATTTTTAGCGTTAGGGTTGGGGTTAGGGTCAGGGTTTGAGTGCATTTAGGGGTAGGGGAGGAGTTGGGTTAGGATTAGGGTGAGGGTTTGTGTTGGTAGAATCGAGGTTTTGGGTTAGGCTTAGGGTCAGGAGAGCATTTGGGGTCATAATTCAGAGCATTTGGGCTTATGGTTGGTGTTGAAATTGATGATTTAGTTATAGCGTTAGAATCAGGCACATTTAGGGATAGAGTTATGATTAGAATTCAGTGCATTTAGGCTTAGGGTTAGGGTTAGGGTTAGGTTTAGGGTCATGGTTAGAATCGAAAGCATTAAGGATAGTGCTAGGGTTAGAGTTAGGTTGAGGGTGAGCTTTCGTAGAATCGAGGGTTAGGCTTAGGGTTAGGCTTAGGGTGAGGGTTAGGGTTAGAATCAAGCACAGTTTTAGTGTTAGCGTTAGGGTGAGGATTAGGGTTAAAGTGCCTTTAGGGCTAGTGGAAGGGATAGGGTTAGGATTAGGGTTAAGGTTTGTGTTGGTACAATCGAGGTTTAGGGTTGGGCTTAGGGTCAGGATTGCCTTTTGGGTTAGAGTCGAGTGCATTTAGAGTTAGGCTTAGTGTTGAGATTGACGATTTAGTGTTAGGGTTATAATCGAGCACATTAGGGTTAGAATTATGGCTAGAATCCACTATATTTAAGCTTAGGGTTAGGGTTAGGGTTTGTGTTGGTAGAATCGAGGTTTAGGCTTAGGCTTAGGGTCAGGATTGCCTTTTGGGTTAGAGTCGAGTGCATTTAGGGTTAGGCTTAGTGTTGAGATTGACGATTGAGTGTTAGGGTTATAATCGAGCACATTAGGGTTAGAGTTATGGTTAGAATCCAGTGCATTTCGGGTTAGGATTAGGGATAGGGTTAGGTTTCTGTTTAGGGTGAGGGTTAGAATCGAGTGCATTTAAGGATAGTGTTAGGGTTAGAGTTAGGTATAGGGTTAGCTTTCGTAGAATCGAGGGTCAGTGTTCGGGTGAGGGTTAGGGTTAGGATTAGGGTTAGAATCAGGAGCATTTTTAGCGTTAGGGTTGGGGTTAGGGTCAGGGTTTGAGTGCATTTAGGGGTAGGGGAGGAGTTGGGTTAGGATTAGGGTGAGGGTTTGTGTTGGTAGAATCGAGGTTTTGGGTTAGGCTTAGGGTCAAGAGAGCATTTGGCGTCATAATTCAGAGCATTTGGGCTTATGGTTGGTGTTGAAATTGATGATTTAGTTATAGCGTTAGAATCAGGCACATTTAGGGATAGAGTTATGATTAGAATTCAGTGCATTTAGGCTTAGGGTTAGGGTTAGGGTTAGGTTTAGGGTCAGGGTTAGAATCGAGAGCATTAAGGATAGTGCTAGGGTTAGAGTTAGGTTGAGGGTGAGCTTTCGTAGAATCGAGGGTTAGGCTTAGGGTTAGGCTTAGGGTGAGGGTTAGGGTTCGAATCAAGCACAGTTTTAGTGTTAGCGTTAGGGTGAGGATTAGGGTTAAAGTGCCTTTAGGGCTAGTGGAAGGGATAGGGTTAGGATTAGGGTTAAGGTTTGTGTTGGTAGAATCGAGGTTTAGGTTTAGGCTTAGGGTCAGGATTGCATTTTGGATCAGAGTCGAGTGTATTTAGGCTTTGGGTTAGTGTTCAAATGGACGATTTAGTGTTAGGGTTTGAATCGAGCACATTTAGGGTGAGAGTTATGCTTAGAATTCAGTGCATTTAGGGTTAGCGTTAGGGATAGGGTTAGGTTGAGCGTCAGGGTGAAAATCGACAGCATTTAAGGATAGTGCTAGGGTTAGAGTTAGGTTTAGCGTTCGCTTTCGTAGAATCGAGGGTTAGGCTTAAGGTTAGGCTTAGGGTTAGGGTTAGGGTTAGAATCAGGCACATTTTTAGTGGTCTGCTTTTCATCAGGGTATGGCTTAGAGTGCATTTAGGGGTAGGCGTAGGAGTAGGGTTAGGATTAGGGTTAAGGTTTGTGTTGGTAGAATCGAGGTTTAGGGTTGGGCTTGGGGTCAGGAATGACTTTGGGTTAGAGTCGAGTGCATTTAGGGTTAGGGAGAGTGTTGAAATTGACGATTTAGTGTTTGGGTTAGAATCGAGCACATTTAGGGTTAGAGTTTTGGTTAGAATTCGTTAGGGTTAGGGTTAGTGTTAGGGGTAGGGGTAGGGTTAGAGTGCATTTAGGGGTAGGGGTAGGGGTAGGGTTAGGATTAGGGTTAGGGTTTTTGTTGGTAGAACCGAAGTTTAGGGTTAGGCGTAGGGTGAGGATTGCCTTTTGGGTTACAACTGAGTGCATTTAGAGTTAGGGTTAGTGTTGAGATTGGCGATTTAGTGTTAGACTTAGAATCGAGCACATTAGGGTTAGAATTATGGCTAGAATCCACTATATTTAAGCTTAGGGTTAGGGTTAGGGTTTGTGTTGGTAGAATCGAGGTTTAGGCTTAGGCTTAGGGTCAGGATTGCCTTTTGGGTTAGAGTCGAGTGCATTTAGGGTTAGGCTTAGTGTTGAGATTGACGATTGAGTGTTAGGGTTATAATCGAGCACATTAGGGTTAGAGTTATGGTTAGAATCCAGTGCATTTCGGGTTAGGATTAGGGATAGGGTTAGGTTTATGTTTAGGGTGAGGGTTAGAATCGAGTGCATTTAAGGATAGTGTTAGGGTTAGAGTTAGGTATAGGGTTAGCTTTCGTAGAATCGAGGGTCAGTGTTCGGGTGAGGGTTAGGGTTAGGATTAGGGTTAGAATCAGGAGCATTTTTAGCGTTAGGGTTGGGGTTAGGGTCAGGGTTTGAGTGCATTTAGGGGTAGGGGAGGAGTTGGGTTAGGATTAGGGTGAGGGTTTGTGTTGGTAGAATCGAGGTTTTGGGTTAGGCTTAGGGTCAGGAGAGCATTTGGGGTCATAATTCAGAGCATTTGGGCTTATGGTTGGTGTTGAAATTGATGATTTAGTTATAGCGTTAGAATCAGGCACATTTAGGGATAGAGTTATGATTAGAATTCAGTGCATTTAGGCTTAGGGTTAGGGTTAGGGTTAGGTTTAGGGTCAGGGTTAGAATCGAGAGCATTAAGGATAGTGCTAGGGTTAGAGTTAGGTTGAGGGTGAGCTTTCGTAGAATCGAGGGTTAGGCTTAGGGTTAGGCTTAGGGTGAGGGTTAGGGTTCGAATCAAGCACAGTTTTAGTGTTAGCGTTAGTGTGAGGATTAGGGTTAAAGTGCCTTTAGGGCTAGTGGAAGGGATAGGGTTAGGATTAGGGTTAAGGTTTGTGTTGGTACAATCGAGGTTTAGGGTTGGGCTTAGGGTCAGGATTGCCTTTTGGGTTAGAGTCGAGTGCATTTAGGGTTAGGCTTAGTGTTGAGATTGACGATTTAGTGTTAGGGTTATAATCGAGCACATTAGGGTTAGAGTTATGGTTAGAATCCAGTGCATTTAGGGTTAGGATTAGGGATAGGGTTAGGTTTATGTTTAGGGTGAGGGTTAGAATCGAGTGCATTTAAGGATAGTGTTAGGGTTAGAGTTAGGTATAGGGTTAGCTGTCGTAGAATCGAGGGTCATTCTTCGGGTGAGGGTTAGGGTTAGGATTAGGGTTAGAATCAGGACCATTTTTAGCGTTAGGGTTGGGGTTAGGGTCAGGGTTTGAGTGCATTTAGGGGTAGGGGAGGAGTTGGGTTAGGATTAGGGTGAGGGTTTGTGTTGGTAGAATCGAGGTTTAGGTTTAGGCTTAGGGTCAGGATTGCATTTTGGATCAGAGTCGAGTGTATTTAGGCTTTGGGTTAGTGTTCAAATGGACGATTTAGTGTTAGGGTTTGAATCGAGCACATTTAGGGTGAGAGTTATGCTTAGAATTCAGTGCATTTAGGGTTAGCGTTAGGGATAGGGTTAGGTTGAGCGTCAGGGTGAAAATCGACAGCATTTAAGGATAGTGCTAGGGTTAGAGTTAGGTTTAGCGTTCGCTTTCGTAGAATCGAGGGTTAGGCTTAAGGTTAGGCTTAGGGTTAGGGTTAGGGTTAGAATCAGGCACATTTTTAGTGGTCTGCTTTTCATCAGGGTATGGCTTAGAGTGCATTTAGGGGTAGGCGTAGGAGTAGGGTTAGGATTAGGGTTAAGGTTTGTGTTGGTAGAATCGAGGTTTAGGGTTGGGCTTGGGGTCAGGAATGACTTTGGGTTAGAGTCGAGTGCATTTAGGGTTAGGGAGAGTGTTGAAATTGACGATTTAGTGTTTGGGTTAGAATCGAGCACATTTAGGGTTAGAGTTTTGGTTAGAATTCGTTAGGGTTAGGGTTAGTGTTAGGGGTAGGGGTAGGGTTAGAGTGCATTTAGGGGTAGGGGTAGGGGTAGGGTTAGGATTAGGGTTAGGGTTTTTGTTGGTAGAACCGAAGTTTAGGGTTAGGCGTAGGGTGAGGATTGCCTTTTGGGTTACAACTGAGTGCATTTAGAGTTAGGGTTAGTGTTGAGATTGGCGATTTAGTGTTAGACTTAGAATCGAGCACATTAGGGTTAGAATTATGGCTAGAATCCACTATATTTAAGCTTAGGGTTAGGGTTAGGGTTTGTGTTGGTAGAATCGAGGTTTAGGCTTAGGCTTAGGGTCAGGATTGCCTTTTGGGTTAGAGTCGAGTGCATTTAGGGTTAGGCTTAGTGTTGAGATTGACGATTGAGTGTTAGGGTTATAATTGAGCACATTAGGGTTAGAGTTATGGTTAGAATCCAGTGCATTTCGGGTTAGGATTAGGGATAGGGTTAGGTTTATGTTTAGGGTGAGGGTTAGAATCGAGTGCATTTAAGGATAGTGTTAGGGTTAGAGTTAGGTATAGGGTTAGCTTTCGTAGAATCGAGGGTCAGTGTTCGGGTGAGGGTTAGGGTTAGGGTTAGGATTAGGGTTAGAATCAGGAGCATTTTTAGCGTTAGGGTTGGGGTTAGGGTCAGGGTTTGAGTGCATTTAGGGGTAGGGGAGGAGTTGGGTTAGGATTAGGGTGAGGGTTTGTGTTGGTAGAATCGAGGTTTTGGGTTAGGCTTAGGGTCAGGACAGCATTTGGGGTCATAATTCAGAGCATTTGGGCTTATGGTTGGTGTTGAAATTGATGATTTAGTTATAGCGTTAGAATCAGGCACATTTAGGGATAGAGTTATGATTAGAATTCAGTGCATTTAGCCTTAGGGTTAGGGTTAGGGTTAGGTTTAGGGTCAGGGTTAGAATCGAGAGCATTAAGGATAGTGCTAGGGTTAGAGTTAGGTTGAGGGTGAGCTTTCGTAGAATCGAGGGTTAGGCTTAGGGTTAGGCTTAGGGTGAGGGTTAGGGTTAGAATCAAGCACAGTTTTAGTGTTAGCGTTAGGGTGAGGATTAGGGTTAAAGTGCTTTTAGGGCTAGTGGAAGGAATAGGGTTAGGATTAGGGTTAAGGTTTGTGTTGGTAGAATCGAGGTTTAGTTTAGGCTTAGGGTCAGAATTGCATTTTGGATCAGAATCGAGTGTATTTAGGCTTTTCCTTAGTGTTCACGTTGACCATTTAGTGTTAGGGTTTGAATCGAGCACATTTAGGGTGAGAGTTATGCTTAGAATTCAGTGCATTTTGGGTTAGCGTTAGGGTTAGGGTTTTGTTGAGGGTCAGGGTTAAAATCGAGAGCATTTAAGGATAGTGCTAGGGTTAGAGTTAAGTTTAGCGTTCGCTTTCGTAGAATCGAGGGTTAGGCTTAAGGTTAGGCTTAGGCTTAGGGTTAGTGTTAGAATCAGGCACATTTTTAGTGGTCTGCTTTTCATCACGGTATGGCTTAGAGTGCATTTAGGGGTAGGCGTAGGAGTAGGGTTAGGATTAGGCTTAAGGTTTGTGTTGGTAGAATCGAGGTTTAGGGTTAGGCTTAGGGTCAGCATTGCCTTTTGGGTTAGAGTCGAGTGCATTTAGGGTTAGGCTTAGTGTTGAGATTGACGATTTAGTGTTAGGGTTATAATCGAGCACATTAGGGGTTAGAGTTATGGTTAGAATCCAGTGCATTTAGGGTTAGGATTAGGGATAGGGTTAGGTTTATGTTTAGGGTGAGGGTTAGAATCGAGTGCATTTAAGGATAGTGTTAGGGTTAGAGTTAGGTATAGGGTTAGCTGTCGTAGAATCGAGGGTCATTCTTCGGGTGAGGGTTAGGGTTAGGATTAGGGTTAGAATCACGACACCATTTTTAGCGTTAGGGTTGGGGTTAGGGTCAGGGTTTGAGTGCATTTAGGGGTAGGGGAGGAGTTGGGTTAGGATTAGGGTTATTGGTTGTGTTGGTAGAATCAGAGGTTTAGGTTTTAGGCTTAGGGTCAGGATTGCATTTTGGATCAGAGTCGAGTGTATTTAGGCTTTGGGTTAGTGTTCAAAATGGACGATTCAGTGTTAGGGTTTGAATCGAGCACATTTAGGGTGAGAGTTATGCTTAGAATTCAGTGCATTTAGTGTTAGCGTTAGGGATAGGGTTAGGTTGAGCGTCAGGGGTGAAAATCGACAGCATTTAAGGATAGTGCTAGGGTTAGAGTTAGGTTTAGCGTTCGCTTTCCGTAGAATCGAGGGTTAGGCTTAAGGTTAGGCTTAGGGTTAGGGTTAGGGTTAGAATCAGGCACATTTTTAGTGGTCTGCTTTTCATCAGGTGTATGGCTTAGAGTGCATTTAGGGGTAGGCGTAGGAGTAGGGTTAGGATTAGGGTAGTTAAGGTTTGTGTTGGTAGAATCGAGGTTTAGGGTTGGGCTTGGGGTCAGGAATGACTTTGGGTTAGAGTCGAGTGCATTTAGGGTTAGGGAGAGTGTTGAAATTGACGATTTAGTGTTTGGGTTAGAATCGAGCACATTTAGGGTTAGAGTTTTGGTTAGAATTCGTTAGGGTTAGGGTTAGTGTTAGGGGTAGGGGTAAGGTTAGAGTGCATTTAGGGGTAGGGGTAGGGGTAGGGTTAGGATTAGGGTTAGGGTTTTTGTTGGTAGAACCGAAGTTTAGGGTTAGGCGTAGGGTGAGATTGCCTTTTGGGTTACAACTGAGTGCATTTAGAGTTAGGGTTAGTGTTGAGATTGACGATTTAGTGTTAGACTTAGAATCGAGCACATTAGGGTTAGAATTATGACTAGAATCCACTATATTTAAGCTTAGGGTTAGGGTTAGGGTTTGTTGTTGGTAGAATCGAGGTTTAGGCTAGGCTTAGGGTCAGGATTGCCTTTTGGGTTAAGAATCGAGTGCATTTAGGGTTAGGCTTAGTGTTGAGATTGACGATTGAGTGTTAGGAGTTATAATCGAGCACATTAGGGTTAGAGTTATGGTTAGAATCCAGTGCATTTAGGGTTAGATTAGGGATAGGGTTAGGTTTCTGTTTAGGGTGAGGGTTAGAATCGAGTGCATTTAAGGATAGTGCTAGGGTTAGAGTTAGGTATAGGGTTAGCTTTCGTAGATTCGAGGGTCAGTGTTCGGGTGAGGGTTAGGGTTAGGATTAGGGTTAGAATCAGGAGCATTTTTAGCGTTAGGGTTGGGGTTAGGGTCAGGGTTTGAGTGCATTTAGGGGTAGGGGAGGAGTTGGGTTAGGATTAGGGTGAGGGTTTGTGTTGGTAGAATCGAGGTTTTGGGTTAGGCTTAGGGTCAGGAGAGCATTTGGGGTCATAATTCAGAGCATTTGGGCTTTATGGTTGGTGTTGAAATTGATGATTTATTTATAGCGTTAGAATCAGGCACATTTAGGTATAGAGTTATGATTAGAATTCAGTGCATTTAGGCTTAGGGTTAGGGTTAGGATTAGGTTTAGGGTCAGGGTTAGAATCGAGAGCATTAAGGATAGTGCTAGGGTTAGAGTTAGGTTGAGGGTGAGCTTTCGTAGAATCGAGGGTTAGGCTTAGGGTTAGGCTTAGGGTGAGGGTTAGGGTTAGAATCAAGCACAGTTTTAGTGTTAGCGTTAGGGTGAGGATTTGGGTTAAAGTGCTTTTAGGGCTAGTGGAAGGAATAGGGTTAGGATTAGGGTTAAGGTTTCTGTTGGTAGAATCGAGGTTTAGGTTTAGGCTTAGGGGTCAGGATTGCATTTTGGATCAGAATCGAGTGTATTTAGGCTTTTTCCTTAGTGTTCACGTTGACCATTTAGTGTTAGGGTTTGAATCGAGCACATTTAGGGTGAGAGTTATGCTTAGAATTCAGTGCATTTTGGGTTAGCGTTAGGGTTAGGGTTTTGTTGAGGGTCAGGGTTAAAATCGAGAGCATTTAAGGATAGTGCTAGGGTTAGAGTTAAGTTAGCGTTTGTTTTCCTAGAATCGAGGGTTAGGCTTAAGGTTAGGCTTAGGCTTAGTGTTAGTGTTAGAATCAGGCACATTTTTAGTGGTCTGCTTTTCATCAGGGTATGGCTTAGAGTGCATTTAGGGGTAGGCGTAGGAGTAGGGTTAGGATTAGGGTTAAGGTTTGTGTTGGTAGAATCGAGGTTAAGGTTGGGCTTAGGGTCAGGATTGCCTTTTGGGTTAGACTCGAGTGCATTTAGGGTTAGGCTTAGTGTTGAGATTGACGATTTAGTGTTTGGGTTATAATCGAGCACATTAGGGTTAGAGTTATGGTTAGAATCCAGTGCATTTAGGGTTAGGATTAGGGATAGGGTTAGGTTTATGTTTAGGGTGAGGGTTAGAATCGAGTGCATTTAAGGATAGTGTTAGGGTTAGAGTTAGGTAAGGGTTAGCTGTCGTAGAATCGAGGGTCATTCTTCGGGTGAGGGGTTAGGGTTAGGATTATGGTTAGAATCAGGACATTTTTAGCGTTAGATTTGGGGTTAGGGTCAGGGTTTGAGTGCATTTAGGGGTAGGGGAGGAGTTACGTTAGGATTAGGGGTTATTGTTTGTGTTGGTAGAATCGAGGTTTAGGTTTAGGCTTAGGGTCAGGATTGCATTTTGGATCAGAGTCGAGTGTATTTAGCTTTGGGTTAGTGTTCAAATGGACGATTTAGTGTTAGGGTTTGAATCGAGGCCATTTAGGGTGAGAGTTATGCTTAGAATTCAGTGCATTTAGGGTTAGCTTTAGGGATAGGGTTAGGTTGAGCGTCAGGGTTAAAATCGACAGCATTTAAGGATAGTGCTAGGGTTAGAGTTAGGTTTAGCATTCGCTTTCGTAGAATCGAGGGTTAGGCTTAAGGTTAAGCTTAGGGTTAGGGTTAGGGTTAGAATCAGGCACATTTTAGTGGTCTGCTTTTCATCACGGTATGGCTTAGAGTGCATTTAGGGGTAGGCGTAGGACTAGGGTTGGGATTAGGGTTAAGGTTTGTGTTGGTAGAATTGAGGTTTAGGGTTGGGCTTGGGGTCAGGAATGACTTTTGGGTTAGAATCGAGTGCATTTAGGGTTAGGGAGAGTGTTTGAAATTGACGATTTAGTGTTTGGGTTAGAATCGAGCACATTTAGGATTAGAGTTTTGGTTAGAATTCGTTAGGGTTAGGGTTAGTGTTAGGGGGTAGGGGGGTAGGGGTTAGAGTGCATTTAGGGGTAGGGGTAGGGGTAGGGTTAGGATTAGGGTTAGGGTTTTTTGTTGGTAGAATCGAGGTTTAGGTTGTTAGGCTTAGGGTCAGGATTGCATTTTGGATCAGAATCGAGTGTATTTAGGCTTTTCCTTAGTGTTCACGTTGACCATTTAGTGTTAGGGATTGAATCGAGCACATTTAGGGTGAGAGTTATGCTAAGAATTCAGTGCATTTTGGGTTAGCCTTAGGGTTAGGGTTTTGGTGAGGGTCAGGGTTAAAATCGAGAGCATTTAAGGATAGTGCTAGGGTTAGAGTTAAGTTTAGCGTTCGCTTTCGTAGAATCGAGGGTTAGCTTAAGGTTAGGCTTAGGCTTAGGGTTAGTGTTAGAATCAGGCACATTTTTAGTGGTCTGCTTTTCATCACGGTATGGCTTAGAGTGCATTTAGGGGTAGGCGTAGGGAGTAGGGTTAGGATTAGGGTTAAGGTTTGTGTTGGTAGAATCGGAGGTTAAGGTTGGGCTTAGGGTCAGGATTGCCTTTTGGGTTAGAGTCGAGTGCATTTAGGGGTTAGGCTTAGTGTTGAGATTGACGATTTAGTGTTTGGGTTATAATCGAGCACATTAGGGTTAGAGTTATGGTTAGAATCCAGTGCATTTAGGGTTAGGATTAGGGATAGGGTTAGGTTTATGTTTAGGGTGGAGGGTTAGAATCGAGTGCATTTAAGGATAGTGTTAGGGTTAGAGTTAGGTATAGGGTTAGCTGTCGTAGAATCGAGGGTCATTCTTCGGGTGAGGGTTAGGGGTTAGGATTATGGTTAGAATCAGGACCATTTTTAGGGTTAGGGTCAGGGTTTGAGTGCATTTAGGGGTAGGGGAGGAGTTACGTTAGGATTAGGGTTATTGTTTGTGTTGGTAAAATCGAGGTTTAGGTTTAGGCTTAGGGTCAGGATTGCATTTTGGATCAGAGTCGAGTGTATTTAGGCTTTGGGTTAGTGTTCAAATGGACGATTTAGTGTTAGGGTTTGAATCGAGCACATTTAGGGTGAGAGTTATGCTTAGAATTCAGTGCATTTAGGGTTAGCGTTAGGGATAGGGTTAGGTTGAGCGTCAGGGTTAAAATCGACAGCATTTAAGGATAGTGCTAGGGTTAGAGTTAGGTTTAGCATTCGCTTTCGTAGAATCGAGGGTTAGGCTTAAGGTTAAGCTTAGGGTTAGGGTTAGGGTTAGAATCAGGCACATTTTTAGTGGTCTGCTTTTCATCACGGTATGGCTTAGAGTGCATTTAGGGGTAGGCGTAGGACTAGGGTTGGGATTAGGGTTAAGGTTTGTGTTGGTAGAATCGAGGTTTAGGGTTGGGCTTGGGGTCAGGAATGACTTTTGGGTTAGAATCGAGTGCATTTAGGGTTAGGGAGAGTGTTGAAATTGACGATTTAGTGTTTGGGTTAGAATCGAGCACATTTAGGGTTAGAGTTTTGGTTAGAATTCGTTAGGGTTAGGGTTAGTGTTAGGGGTAGGGTAGGGTTAGAGTGCATTTAGGGGTAGGGGTAGGGGTAGGGTTAGGATTAGGGTTAGGGTTTGTGTTGGTAGAATCGAAGTTTAGGGTTAGGCGTAGGGTGAGGATTGCCTTTTGGGTTACAACTGAGTGCATTTAGAGTTAGGGTTAGTGTTGAGATTGACGATTTAGTGTTAGACTTAGAATCGAGCACATTAGGGTTAGAATTATGGCTAGAATCCACTATAGTTAAGCTTAGGGTTAGGGTTAGTGTTTGTGTTGGTAGAATCGAGGTTTAGGGTTAGGCGTAGGGTCAGAATTGCCTTTTGGGTTAGAGTCGAGTGCATTTAGGGTTAGGCTTAGTGTTGAGATTGACGATTGAGTGTTAGGGTTATAATTGAGCACATTAGGGTTAGAGTTATGGTTAGAATCCAGAGCATTTCGGGTTAGGATTAGGGATAGGGTTAGGTTTATGTTTAGGGTGAGGGTTAGAATCGAGTGCATTTAAGGATAGTGTTAGGCTTAGAGTTAGGTATAGGGTTAGCTTTCGTAGAATCGAGGGTCAGTGTTCGGGTGAGGGTTAGGGTTAGGATTAGGGTTAGAATCAGGAGCATTTTTAGCGTTAGGGTTGGGGTTAGGGTCAGGGTTTGAGTGCATTTAGGGCTAGGCGAGGAGTTGGGTTAGGATTAGGGTTAGGGTTTGTGTTGGTAGAATCGAGGTTTTGGGTTAGGCTTAGGGTCAGGAGAGCATTTTGGGTCATAATTCACAGCATTTGGTCATAGGATTAGTGTTGAAATTGATGATTTAGTTATACCGTTAGAATCAGGCACATTTAGGGATAGAGGTTATGATTAGAATTCAGTGCATTCAGGGTTAGGGTTAGGGTTAGGGTTAGGTTTAGGGTCAGGGTTAGAATCGAGAGCATTAAGGATAGTGCTAGGGGTAGAGTTAGGTTTAGGGTTAGCTTTCGTAGAATCGAGGGTTAGGCTTAAGGTTAGGCTTAGGGTGAGGGTTAGGGTTCGAATCAAGCACAGTTTTAGTGTTAGCGTTAGGGTGAGCATTAGGGTTAAAGTGCTTTTAGGGCTAGTGGAAGGGATATTGTTAGCATTAGGGTTAAGATTAGGTTGTGGGTCAGGGTTAAAATCGAGAGCATTTAAGGATAGTGCTAGGGTTAGAGTTAGGTTTAGCGTTCGCTTCCGTAGAATGGAGGGTTAGGCTTAATGTTAGGCTTAGGGTTAGGGTTAGGGTTAGAATCAGGCACATTTTTAGTGGTCTGCTTTTCTTCAGGGTATGACTTAGAGTGCATATAGGGGTAGGCGTAGGAGTAGGGTTAGGATTCGGGTTTGGGTTTGTGTTGGTAGAATCGAGGTTTAGGGTTAGGCTTAGGGTGAGGAATGACTTTTGGGTTAGAGTCGAGTGCATTTAGGGTTAGGGATAGTGTTGGAATTGACGATTTAGTGTTTCGGTTAGAATCGAGCACATTTAGGGTTAGAGTTTTGGTTAGAATTAGTTAGGGTTAGGGTTAGTGTAAGGGGTAGGGGTAGGGTTAGAGTGCATTTAGGGGTAGGGGTAGGGGTAGGGTTAGGATTAGGGTTAGGGTTTGTGTTGGTAGAATCGAAGTTTAGGGTTAGGCGTAGTGTGAGGATTGCCTTTTGGGTTACAACTGAGTGCATTTAGAGTTAGGGTTAGTGTTGAGATTGACGATTTAGTGTTAGACTTAGAATCGAGCACATTAGGGTTAGAGTTATGGCTAGAATCCACTATATTTAAGCTTAGGGTTAGGGTTAGTGTTTGTGTTGGTAGAATCGAGGTTTAGGCTTAGGCTTAGGGTCAGGATTGCCTTTTGGGTTAGAATCGAGTGCATTTAGGGTTAGGCTTAATGTTGAGATTGACGATTGAGTGTTAGGGATATAATCGAGCACATTAGGGTTAGAGTTATGGTTAGAATCCAGTGCATTTAGGGTTAGGATTAGGGATAGGGTTAGGTTTCTGTTTAGGGTGAGGGTTAGAATCGAGTGCATTTAAGGATAGTGTTAGGGTTAGAGTTAGGTATAGGGTTAGCTTTCGTAGAATCGAGGGTCAGTGTTCGGGTGAGGGTTAGGTTTAGGATTAGGGTTAGAATCAGGAGCATTTTTAGCGTTAGGGTTGGGGTTAGGGTCAGGGTTTGAGTGCATTTAGGGGTAGGGGAGGAGTTGGGTTAGGATTAGGGTGAGGGTTTGTGTTGGTAGAATCGAGGTTTTGGGTTAGGCTTAGGGTCAGGAGAGCATTTGGCGTCATAATTCAGAGCATTTGGGCTTAGGGTTTGTGTTGAAATTGATGATTTAGTTATAGCGTTAAAATAAGGCACATGTAGGGATAGAGTTATGATTAGAATTGAGTGCATTTCGGGTTAGGGTTAGGGTTAGGGTTAGGTTTAGGGTCAGGGTTAGAATCGAGAGCATTTAGGATAGTGGTAGGGTTAGAGTTAGGTTTAGGGTTAGCTTTCGTAGAATCGAGGGTTAGGCTTAGGGTTAGGCTTAGGGTGAGGGTTAGGGTTAGAATCAAGCACAGTTTTAGTGTTAGCGTTAGGGTGAGAATTAGGGTTAAAGTGCCTTTAGGGCTAGTGGAAGGGATATGGTTAGGATTAGGGTTAAGGTTTGTGTTGGTAGAATCGAGGTTTAGGTTTAGGCTTAGGGTCAGGCTTGCATTTTGGATCAGAATCGAGTGTATTTAGGCTTTTCCTTAGTGTTCAGGTTGACCATTTAGTGTTAGGGTTTGAATCGAGCACATTTAGGGTGAGAGTTATGCTTAGAATTCAGTGCATTTTGGGTTAGCCTTAGGGTTAGGGTTTTGTTGGGGGTCAGGGTTAAAATCGAGAGCATTTAAGGATAGTGCTAGGGTTAGAGTTAAGTTTAGCGTTCGCTGTCGTAGAATCGAGGGTTAGGCTTAAGGTTAGGCTTAGGCTTAGGGTTAGTGTTAGAATCAGGCACATTTTTAGTGGTCTGCTTTTCATCAGGGTATGGCTTAGAGTGCATTTAGGGGTAGGCGTAGGAGTAGGGTTAGGAATAGGCTTAAGGTTTGTGTTGGTAGAATCGAGGTTTATGGTTAAGCTTAGGGTCAGGAATGGCTTTTGGGTTAGAGTCGAGTGCATTTAGGGTTAGGGATAGTGTTGAAATTGACGATTTAGTGTTTGGGTTAGAACCGAGCACATTTAGGGTTAGAGTTTTGGTTAGAATTCGTTAGGGTTAGGGTTAGTGTAAGGGGTAGGGGTAGGGTTAGAGTGCATTTAGGGGTAGGGGTAGGGGTAGGGTTAGGATTAGGGTTAGGGTTTGTGTTGGTAGAATCGAAGTTTAGGGTTAGGCGTAGTGTGAGGATTGCCTTTTGGGTTACAAGTGAGTGCATTTAGAGTTAGGGTTAGTGTTGAGATTGACGATTTAGTGTTAGACTTAGAATCGAGCACATTAGGGTTAGAGTTATGGCTAGAATCCACTATATTTAAGCTTAGGGTTAGGGTTAGTGTTTGTGTTGGTAGAATCGAGGTTTAGGCTTAGGCTTAGGGTCAGGATTGCCTTTTGGGTTAGAGTCGAGTGCATTTAGGGTTAGGCTTAATGTTGAGATTGACGATTGAGTGTTAGGGATATAATCGAGCACATTAGGGTTAGAGTTATGGTTAGAATCCAGTGCATTTAGGGTTAGGATTAGGGATAGGGTTAGGTTTCTGTTTAGGGTGAGGGTTAGAATCGAGTGCATTTAAGGATAGTGTTAGGGTTAGAGTTAGGTATAGGGTTAGCTTTCGTAGAATCGAGGGTCAGTGTTCGGGTGAGGGTTAGGTTTAGGATTAGGGTTAGAATCAGGAGCATTTTTAGCGTTAGGGTTGGGGTTAGGGTCAGGGTTTGAGTGCATTTAGGGGTAGGGGAGGAGTTGGGTTAGGATTAGGGTGAGGGTTTGTGTTGGTAGAATCGAGGTTTTGGGTTAGGCTTAGGGTCAGGAGAGCATTTGGGGTCATAATTCAGAGCATTTGGGCTTAGGGTTAGTGTTGAAATTGATGATTTAGTTATAGCGTTAAAAGAAGGCACATTTAGGGATAGAGTTATGATTAGAATTCAGTGCATTTAGGCTTAGGGTTAGGGTTAGGGTTAGCTTTAGGGTCAGGGTTAGAATCGAGAGCATTTAGGATAGTGGTAGGGTTAGAGTTAGGTTTAGGGTTAGCTTTCGTAGAATCGAGGGTTAGGCTTAGGGTTAGGCTTAGGCTGAGGGTTAGGGTTAGAATCAAGCACAGTTTTAGTGTTAGCGTTAGGGTGAGGATTAGGGTTAAAGTGCCTTTAGGGCTAGTGGAAGGGATATGGTTAGGATTAGGGTTAAGGTTTGTGTTGGTAGAATCGAGGTTTACGCTTAGGCTTAGGGTCAGGATTGCCTTTTGGGTTAGAGTCGAGTGCATTTAGGGTTAGGCTTAGTGTTGAGATTGACGATTGAGTGTTAGGGTTATAATCGAGCATATTAGGGTTAGAGTTATGGTTAGAATCCAGTGCATTTCGGGTTAGGATTAGGGATAGGATTAGGTTTATGTTTAGGGTGAGGGTTAGAATCGAGTGCATTTAAGGATAGTGTTAGGGTTAGAGTTAGGTATAGGGTTAGCTTTCGTAGAATCGAGGGTCAGTGTTCGGGTGAGGGTTAGGGTTAGAATTAGGGTTAGAATCAGGAGCATTTTTAGCGTTAGGGTTGGGGTTAGGGTCAGGGTTTGAGTGCATTTAGGCGTAGGGGAGGAGTTGGGTTAGGATTAGGGTGAGGGTTTGTGTTGGTAGAATCGAGGTTTTGGGTTAGGCTTAGGGTCAGGATTGCATTTGGGGTCATAATTCAGAGCATTTGGGCTTATGGTTGGTGTTGAAATTGATGATTTAGTTATAGCGTTAGAATCAGGCACATTTAGGGATAGAGTTATGATTAGAATTCAGTGCATTTAGGCTTAGGGTTAGGGTTAGGGTTAGGTTTAGGGTCAGGGTTAGAATCGAGAGCATTAAGGATAGTGCTAGGGTTAGAGTTAGGTTGAGGCTGAGCTTTCGTAGAATCAAGGGTTACGCTTAGGGTTAGGCTTAGGGTGAGGGTTAGGGTTAGAATCAAGCACAGTTTTAGTGTTAGCGTTAGGGTGAGGATTAGGGTTAAAGTGCTTTTAGGGCTAATGGAAGGAATAGGGTTAGGATTAGGGTTAAGGTTTGTGTTGGTAGAATCGAGGTTTAGGTTTAGGCTTAGGGTCAGGCTTGCATTTTGGATCAGAATCGAGTGTATTTAGGCTTTTCCTTAGTGTTCAGGTTGACGATTTAGTGTTAGGGTTTGAATCGAGCACATTTAGGGTGAGAGTTATGCTTAGAATTCAGTGCATTTTGGGTTAGCGTTAGGGTTAGGGTTTTGTTGAGGGTCAGGGTTAAAATCGAGAGCATTTAAGGATAGTGCTAGGGTTAGAGTTAAGTTTAGCGTTCGCTTTCGTAGAATCGAGGGTTAGGCTTAGGGTTAGGCTTAGGGTGAGGGTTAGGGTTAGAATCAGGCACATTTTTAGTGGTCTGCTTTTCATCAGGGTATGGCTTAGAGTGCATTTAGGGATAGGCGTAGGAGTAGGGTTAGGATTAGGCTTAAGGTTTGTGTTGGTAGAATCGAGGTTTAGGGTTAGGCTTAGGGTCAGGAATGGCTTTAGGGTTAGAGTCGAGTGCATTTAGGGTTAGGGATAGTGTTGAAATTGACGATTTAGTGTTTGGGTTAGAACCGAGCACATTTAGGGTTAGAATTTTGGTTAGAATTCGTTAGGGTTAGGGTTAGTGTAAGGGGTAGGGGTAGGGTTAGAGTGCATTTAGGGATTGGGGTAGGGGTAGGGTTAGGATTAGGGTTAGGGTTTGTGTTGGTAGAATCGAAGTTTAGGGTTAGGCGTAGGGTGAGGATTGCCTTTTGGGTTACAACTGAGTGCATTTAGAGTTAGGGTTAGTGTTGAGATTGACGATTTTGTGTTAGACTTAGAATCGAGCACATTAGGGTTAGAGTTATGGCTAGAATCCACTATATTTAAGCTTAGGGTTAGGGTTAGTGTTTGTGTTGGTAGAATCGAGGTTTAGGCTTAGGCTTAGGGTCAGGATTGCCTTTTGGGTTAGAGTCGAGTGCATTTAGGGTTAGGCTTAATGTTGAGATTGACGATTGAGTGTTAGGGTTATAATCGAGCACATTAGGGTTAGAGTTATGGTTAGAATCCAGTGCATTTCGGGTTAGGATTAGGGATAGGGTTAGGTTTCTGTTTAGGGTGAGGGTTAGAATCGAGTGCATTTAAGGATAGTGTTAGGGTTAGAGTTAGGTATAGGGTTAGCTTTCGTAGAATCGAGGGTCAGTGTTCGGGTGAGGGTTAGGGTTAGGATTAGGGTTAGAATCAGGAGCATTTTTAGCGTTAGGGTTGGGGTTAGGGTCAGGGTTTGAGTGCATATAGGGGTAGGGGAGGAGTTGGGTTAGGATTAGGGTTAGGGTTGGTGTTGGTAGAATCGAGGTTTTGGGTTAGGCTTAGGGTCAGGAGAGCATTTGGGGTCATAATTCAGAGCATTTGGGCTTAGGGTTAGTGTTGAAATTGATGATTTAGTTATAGCGTTAGAAGAAGGCACATTTAGGGATAGAGTTATGATTAGAATTCAGTGCATTTAGGCTTAGGGTTAGGGTTAGGGTTAGGTTTAGGGTCAGGGTTAGAATCGAGAGCATTTAGGATAGTGGTAGGGTTAGAGTTAGGTTTAGGGTTAGCTTTCGTAGAATCGAGGGTTAGGCTTAGGGTTAGGCTTAGGGTGAGGGTTAGGGTTCGAATCAAGCACAGTTTTAGTGTTAGCGTTAGGGTGAGGATTAGGGTTAAAGTGCCTTTAGGGCTAGTGGAAGGGATAGGGTTAGGATTAGGGTTAAGGTTTGTGTTGGTACAATCGAGGTTTAGGGTTGGGCTTAGGGTCAGGATTGCCTTTTGGGTTAGAGTCGAGTGCATTTAGGGTTAGGCTTAGTGTTGAGATTGACGATTTAGTGTTAGGGTTATAATCGAGCACATTAGGGTTAGAGTTATGGTTAGAATCCAGTGCATTTAGGGTTAGGATTAGGGATAGGGTTAGGTTTATGTTTAGGGTGAGGGTTAGAATCGAGTGCATTTAAGGATAGTGTTAGGGTTAGAGTTAGGTATAGGGTTAGCTGTCGTAGAATCGAGGGTCATTCTTCGGGTGAGGGTTAGGGTTAGGATTAGGGTTAGAATGAGGACCATTTTTAGCGTTAGGGTTGGGGTTAGGGTCAGGGTTTGAGTGCATTTAGGGGTAGGGGAGGAGTTGGGTTACGATTAGGGTTATTGTTTGTGTTGGCAGAATCGAGGTTTAGGTTTAGGCTTAGGGTCAGGCTTGCATTTTGGATCAGAGTCGACTGTATTTAGGCTTTGGGTTAGTGTTCAAATGGACGATTTAGTGTTAGGGTTTGAATCGAGCACATTCAGGGTGAGAGTTATGCTTAGAATTCAGTGCATTGAGGGATAGCGTTAGGGATAGGGTTAGGTTGAGCGTCAGGGTTAAAATCGACAGCATTTAAGGATAGTGCTAGGGTTAGAATTAGGTTTAGCGTTCGCTTTCTTAGAATCGAGGGTTAGGCTTAAGGTTAGGCTTCGGGTTAGGGTTAGGGTTAGAATCAGGCACATTTTTAGTGGTCTGCTTTTCATCAGGGTATGGCTTAGAGTGCATTTAGGGGTAGGCGTAGGAGTAGGGTTAGGATTAGGGTTAAGGTTTGTGTTGGTAGAATCGAGGTTTAGGGTAGGGCTTGGGGTCATGAATGACTTTTGGGTTAGAGTCGAGTGCATTTAGGGTTAGGGAGAGTGTTGAAATTGACGATTTAGTGTTTGGGTTAGAATCGAGCACATTTAGGGTTAGAGTTTTGGTTAGAATTCGTTAGGGTTAGGGTTAGTGTTAGGGGTAGGGGTAGGGTTAGAGTGCATTTAGGGGTAGGGGTAGGGGTAGGGTTAGGATTAGGGTTAGGGTTTTTGTTGGTAGAATCGAGGTTTAGGTTTAGGCTTAGGGTCAGGATTGCATTTTGGATCAGAATCGAGTGTATTTAGGCTTTTCCTTAGTGTTCACGTTGACCATTTAGTGTTAGGGATTGAATCGAGCACATTTAGGGTGAGAGTTATGCTAAGAATTCAGTGCATTTTGGGTTAGCCTTAGGGTTAGGGTTTTGGTGAGGGTCAGGGTTAAAATCGAGAGCATTTAAGGATAGTGCTAGGGTTAGAGTTAAGTTTAGCGTTCGCTTTCGTAGAATCGAGGGTTAGGCTTAAGGTTAGGCTTAGGCTTAGGGTTAGTGTTAGAATCAGGCACATTTTTAGTGGTCTGCTTTTCATCAGGGTATGGCTTAGAGTGCATTTAGGGGTAGGCGTAGGAGTAGGGTTAGGATTAGGGTTAAGGTTTGTGTTGGTAGAATCGAGGTTAAGGTTGGGCTTAGGGTCAGGATTGCCTTTTGGGTTAGAGTCGAGTGCATTTAGGGTTAGGCTTAGTGTTGAGATTGACGATTTAGTGTTTGGGTTATAATCGAGCACATTAGGGTGAGAGTTATGCTTAGAATTCAGTGCATTTAGGGTTAGCGTTAGGGATAGGGTTAGGTTGAGCGTCAGGGTTAAAATCGACAGCATTTAAGGATAGTGCTAGGGTTAGAGTTAGGTTTAGCATTCGCTTTCGTAGAATCGAGGGTTAGGCTTAAGGTTAGGCTTAGGGTTAGGGTTAGGGTTAGAATCAGGCACATTTTTAGTGGTCTGCTTTTCATCAGGGTATGGCTTAGAGTGCATTTAGGGGTAGGCGTAGGAGTAGGGTTAGGATTAGGGTTAAGGTTTGTGTCGGTAGAATCGAGGTTTAGGGTTGGGCTTAGGGTCAGGAATGGCTTTTGGGTTAGAGTAGAGTGCATTTAGGATTAGGGATAGTGTTGAAATTGACGATTTAGTGTTAGGGTTAGAATCGAGCACATTTAGGGTTAGAGTTTTGGTTAGAATTAGTTAGGGTTAGGGTTAGTGTAAGGGGTAGGGGTAGGGTTAGAGTGCATTTAGGGGTAGGGGTAGGGGTAGGGTTAGGATTAGGGTTAGGGTTTGTGTTGGTAGAATCGAAGTTTAGGGTTAGGCGTAGGGTGAGGATTGCCTTTTGGGTTACAACTGAGTGCATTTAGAGTTAGGGTTAGTGTTGAGATTGACGATTTAGTGTTAGACTTAGAATCGAGCACATTAGGGTTAGAGTTATGGCTAGAATCCACTATATTTAAGCTTAGGGTTAGGGTTAGGGTTTGTGTTGGTAGAATCGAGGTTTAGGCTTAGGCTTAGGGTCAGGATTGCCTTTTGCGTTAGAGTCGAGTGCATTTAGGGTTAGGCTTAGTGTTGAGATTGACGATTTAGTGTTAGGGTTATAATCGAGCGCATTAGGGTTAGAGTTATGGTTAGAATCCAGTGCATTTCGGGTTAGGATTAGGGATAGGCTTAGGTTTATGTTTAGGGTGAGGGTTAGAATCGAGTGCATTTAAGGATAGTGTTAGGCTTAGAGTTAGGTATAGGGTTAGCTGTCGTAGAATCGAGGGTCAGTGTTCGGGTGAGGGTTAGGGTTAGGATTAGGGTTAGAATCAGGAGCATTTTTAGCGTTAGGGTTGGGGTTAGGGTCAGGGTTTGAGTGCATTTAGGGCTAGGCGAGGAGTTGGGTTAGGATTAGGGTGAGGGTTTGTGTTGGTAGAATCGAGGTTTTGGGTTAGGCTTAGGGTCAGGAGAGCATTTTGGGTCATAATTCACAGCATTTGGTCATAGGATTAGTGTTGAAATTGATGATTTAGTTATACCGTTAGAATCAGGCACATTTAGGGATAGAGGTATGATTAGAATTCAGTGCATTCAGGGTTAGGGTTAGGGTTAGGGTTAGATTTAGGGTCAGGGTTAGAATCGAGAGCATTAAGGATAGTGCTAGGGGTAGAGTTAGGTTTAGGGTTAGCTTTCGTAGAATCGAGGGTTAGGCTTAAGGTTAGGCTTAGGGTGAGGGTTAGGGTTCGAATCAAGCACAGTTTTAGTGTTAGCGTTAGGGTGAGCATTAGGGTTAAAGTGCTTTTAGGGCTAGTGGAAGGGATATTGTTAGCATTAGGGTTAAGATTAGGTTGTGGGTCATGGTTAAAATCGAGAGCATTTAAGGATAGTGCTAGGGTTAAAGTTAGGTTTAGCGTTCGCTTCCGTAGAATGGAGGGTTAGGCTTAATGTTAGGCTTAGGGTTAGGGTTAGGGTTAGAATCAGGCACATTTTTAGTGGTCTGCTTTTCTTCAGGGTATGACTTAGAGTGCATTTAGGGGTAGGCGTAGGAGTAGGGTTAGGATTCGGGTTTGGGTTTGTGTTGGTAGAATCGAGGTTTAGGGTTAGGCTTAGGGTGAGGAATGACTTTTGGGTTAGAGTCGAGTGCATTTAGGGTTAGGGATAGTGTTGGAATTGACGATTTAGTGTTTGGGTTAGAATCGAGCACATTTAGGGTTAGAGTTTTGGTTAGAATTAGTTAGGGTTAGGGTTAGTGTAAGGGGTAGGGGTAGGGTTAGAGTGCATTTAGGGGTAGGGGTAGGGGTAGGGTTAGGATTAGGGTTAGGGTTTGTGTTGGTAGAATCGAAGTTTAGGGTTAGGCGTAGTGTGAGGATTGCCTTTTGGGTTACAACTGAGTGCATTTAGAGTTAGGGTTAGTGTTGAGATTGACGATTTAGTGTTAGACTTAGAATCGAGCACATTAGGGTTAGAGTTATGGCTAGAATCCACTATATTTAAGCTTAGGGTTAGGGTTAGTGTTTGTGTTGGTAGAATCGAGGTTTAGGCTTAGGCTTAGGGTCAGGATTGCCTTTTGGGTTAGAATCGAGTGCATTTAGGGTTAGGCTTAATGTTGAGATTGACTATTGAGTGTTAGGGATATAATCGAGCACATTAGGGTTAGAGTTATGGTTAGAATCCAGTGCATTTAGGGTTAGGATTAGGGATAGGGTTAGGTTTCTGTTTAGGGTGAGGGTTAGAATCGAGTGCATTTAAGGATAGTGTTAGGGTTAGAGTTAGGTATAGGGTTAGCTTTCGTAGAATCGAGGGTCAGTGTTCGGGTGAGGGTTAGGTTTAGGATTAGGGTTAGAATCAGGAGCATTTTTAGCGTTAGGGTTGGGGTTAGGGTCAGGGTTTGAGTGCATTTAGGGGTAGGGGAGGAGTTGGGTTAGGATTAGGGTGAGGGTTTCTGTTGGTAGAATCGAGGTTTTGGGTTACGCTTAGGGTCAGGAGAGCATTTGGGGTCATAATTCAGAGCATTTGGGCTTATGGTTGGTGTTGAAATTGATGATTTAGTTATAGCGTTAGAATCAGGTACATTTAGGGACAGAGTTATGATTAGAATTCAGTGCATTTCGGGTTAGGGTTAGGGTTAGGGTTAGGTTTAGGGTCAGGGTTAGAATCGAGAGCATTTAGGATAGTGGTAGGGTTAGAGTTAGGTTTAGGGTTAGCTTTCGTAGAATCGAGGGTTAGGCTTAGGGTTAGGCTTAGGGTGAGGGTTAGGGTTCGAATCAAGCACAGTTTTAGTGTTAGCGTTAGGGTGAGGATTAGGGTTAAAGTGCCTTTAGGGCTAGTGGAAGGGATAGGGTTAGGATTAGGGTTAAGGTTTGTGTTGGTAGAATCGAGGTTTAGGGTTGGGCTTAGGGTCAGGATTGCCTTTTGGGTTAGAGTCGAGTGCATTTAGGGTTAGGCTTAGTGTTGAGATTGACGATTTAGTGTTAGGGTTATAATCGAGCACATTAGGGTTAGAGTTATGGTTAGAATCCAGTGCATTTCGGCTTAGGATTAGGGATAGGGTTAGGTTTATGTTTAGGGTGAGGGTTAGAATCGAGTGCATTTAAGGATAGTGTTGGGGTTAGAGTTAGGTATAGGGTTAGCTGTCGTAGAATCGAGTGTCAGTGTTCGGGTGAGGGTTAGGGTTAGGATTAGGGTTAGAATCAGGAGCATTTTTAGCGTTAGGGTTGGGGTTAGGGTCAGGGTTTGAGTGCATTTAGGGGTAGGGGAGGAGTTGGGTTAGGATTAGGGTGAGGGTTTGTGTTGGTAGAATCGAGGTTTTGGGTTAGGCTTAGGGTCAGGAGAGCATTTGGGGTCATAATTCAGAGCATTTGGGCTTATGGTTGGTGTTGAAATTGATGATTTAGTTATAGCGTTAGAATCAGGCACATTTAGGGATAGAGTTATGATTAGAATTCAGTGCATTTAGGCTTAGGGTTAGGGTTAGGGTTAGGTTTAGGGTCAGGGTTAGAATTGAGAGCATTAAGGATAGTGCTAGGGTTAGAGTTAGGTTGAGGGTGAGCTTTCGTAGAATCAAGGGTTACGCTTAGGGTTAGGCTTAGGGTGAGGGTTAGGGTTAGAATCAAGCACAGTTTTAGTGTTAGCGTTAGAGTGAGGATTAGGGTTAAAGTGCTTTTATGGCTAATGGAAGGAGTAGGGTTAGGATTAGGGTTAAGGTTTGTGTTGGTAGAATCGAGGTTTAGGTTTAGGCTTAGGGTCAGGATTGCATTTTGGATCAGAATCGAGTGTATTTAGGCTTTTCCTTAGTGTTCACGTTGACCATTTAGTGTTAGGGTTTGAATCGAGCACATTTAGGGTGAGAGTTATGCTTAGAATTCAGTGCATTTTGGGTTAGCGTTAGGGTTAGGGTTTTGTTGGGGGTCAGGGTTAAAATCGAGAGCATTTAAGGATAGTGCTAGGGTTAGAGTTAAGTTTAGCGTTCGCTGTCGTAAAATCGAGGGTTGGGCTTAAGGTTAGGCTTAGGCTTAGGGTTAGTGTTAGAATCAGGCACATTTTTAGTGGTCTGCTTTTCATCACGGTATGGCTTTGAGTGCATTTAGGGGTAGGCGTAGGAGTAGGGTTAGGAATAGGCTTAAGGTTTGTGTTGGTAGAATCGAGGTTTAGGGTTAAGCTTAGGGTCAGGAATGGCTTTTGGGTTAGAGTCGAGTGCATTTAGGGTTAGGGATAGTGTTGAAATTGACGATTTAGTGTTTGGGTTAGAACCGAGCACATTTAGGGTTAGAGTTTTGGTTAGAATTCGTTAGGGTTAGGGTTAGTGTAAGGGGTAGGGGTAGGGTTAGAGTGCATTTAGGGGTAGGGGTAGGGGTAGGGTTAGGATTAGGGTTAGGGTTTGTGTTGGTAGAATCGAAGTTTAGGGTTAGGCGTAGTGTGAGGATTGCCTTTTGGGTTACAACTGAGTGCATTTAGAGTTAGGGTTAGTGTTCAGATTGACGATTTAGTGTTAGACTTAGAATCGAGCACATTAGGGTTAGAGTTATGGCTAGAATCCACTATATTTAAGCTTAGGGTTAGGGTTAGTGTTTGTGTTGGTAGAATCGAGGTTTAGGCTTAGGCTTAGGGTCAGGATTGCCTTTTGGGTTAGAGTCGAGTGCATTTAGGGTTAGGCTTAATGTTGAGATTGACGATTGAGTGTTAGGGTTATAATCGAGCACATTAGGGTTAGAGTTATGGTTAGAATCCAGTGCATTTCGGGTTAGGATTAGGGATAGGGTTAGGTTTATGTTTAGGGTGAGGGTTAGAATCGAGTGCATTTAAGGATAGTGTTAGGGTTAGAGTTAGGTATAGGGTTAGCTTTCGTAGAATCGAGGGTCAGTGTTCGGGTGAGGGTTAGGGTTAGGATTAGGGTTAGAATCAGGAGCATTTTTAGCGTTAGGGTTGGGGTTAGGGTCAGGGTTTGAGTGCATTTAGGGGTAGGGGAGGAGTTGGGTTAGGATTAGGGTGAGGGTTTGTGTTGGTAGAATCGAGGTTTTGGGTTAGGCTTAGGGTCAGGAGAGCATTTGGGGTCATAATTCAGAGCATTTGGGCTTAGGGTTAGTGTTGAAATTGATGATTTAGTTATAGCGTTAGAATAAGGCACATTTAGGGATAGAGTTATGATTAGAATTCAGTGCATTTAGGGTTAGAGTTAGGGTTAGGGTTAGGTTTAGGGTCAGGGTTAGAATCGAGAGCATTTAGGATAGTGGTAGGGTTAGAGTTAGGTTTAGGGTTAGCTTTCGTAGAATCGAGGGTTAGGCTTAGGGTTAGGCTTAGGGTGAGGGTTAGGGTTCGAATCAAGCACAGTTTTAGTGTTAGCGTTAGGGTGAGGATTAGGGTTAAAGTGCCTTTAGGGCTAGTGGAAGGGATAGGGTTAGGATTAGGGTTAAGTTTTGTGTTGGTAGAATCGAGGTTTAGGGTTGGGCTTAGGGTCACAATTGCCTTTTGGGTTAGAGTCGAGTGCATTTAGGGTTAGGCTTAGTGTTGAGATTGACGATTTAGTGTTAGGGTTATAATCGAGCACATTAGGGTTAGAGTTATGGTTAGAATCCAGTGCATTTCGGGTTAGGATTAGGGATAGGGTTAGGTTTATGTTTAGGGTGAGGGTTAGAATCGAGTGCATTTAAGGATAGTGTTAGGGTTAGAGTTAGGTATAGGGTTAGCTGTCATAGAATCGAGGGTCATTCTTCGGGTGAGGGTTAGGGTTAGGATTAGGGTTAGAATCAGGACCATTTTTAGCGTTAGGGTTGGGGTTAGGATCAGGGTTTGAGTGCATTTAGGGGTAGGGGAGGAGTTGGGTTAGGATTAGGGTTATTGTTTGTGTTGGTAGAATCGAGGTTTAGGTTTAGGCTTAGGGTCAGGATTGCATTTTGGATCAGAGTCGAGTGTATTTAGGCTTTGGGTTAGTGTTCAAATGGACGATTTAGTGTTAGGGTTTGAATCGAGCACATTTAGGGTGAGAGTTATGCTTAGAATTCAGTGCATTTAGGGTTAGCGTTAGGGATAGGGTTAGGTTGAGCGTCAGGGTGAAAATCGACAGCATTTAAGGATAGTGCTAGGGTTAGAGTTAGGTTTAGCGTTCGCTTTCGTAGAATCAAGGGTTAGGCTTAAGGTTAGGCTTAGGGTTAGGGTTAGGGTTAGAATCAGGCACATTTTTAGTGGTCTGCTTTTCATCAGGGTATGGCTTAGAGTGCATTTAGGGGTAGGCGTAGGAGTAGTGTTAGGATTAGGGTTAAGGTTTGTGTTGGTAGAATCGAGGTTTAGGGTTGGGCTTGGGGTCAGGAATGACTTTTGGGTTAGAGTCGAGTGCATTTAGGGTTAGGGAGAGTGTTGAAATTGACGATTTAGTGTTTGGGTTAGAATCGAGCACATTTAGGGTTAGAGTTTTGGTTAGAATTCGTTAGGGTTAGGGTTAGTGTTAGGGGTAGGGGTAGGGTTAGAGTGCATTTAGGGGTAGGTGTAGGGGTCGGGTTAGGATTAGGGTTAGGGTTTTTGTTGGTAGAACCGAAGTTTAGGGTTAGGCGTAGGGTGAGGATTGCCTTTTGGGTTACATCTGAGTGCATTTAGAGTTAGGGTTAGTGTTGAGATTGACGATTTAGTGTTAGACTTAGAATCGAGCACATTAGGGTTAGAATTATGGCTAGAATCCACTATATTTAAGCTTAGGGTTAGGGTTAGGGTTTGTGTTGGTAGAATCGAGGTTTAGGCTTAGGCTTAGGGTCAGGATTGCCTTTTGGGTTAGAGTCGAGTGCATTTAGGGTTAGGCTTAGTGTTGAGATTGACGATTGAGTGTTAGGGTAATAATCGAGCACATTAGGGTTAGAGTTATGGTTAGAATCCAGTGCATTTCGGGTTAGGATTAGGGATAGGGTTAGGTTTCTGTTTAGGGTGAGGGTTAGAATCGAGTGCATTTAAGGATAGTGTTAGGGTTAGAGTTAGGTATAGGGTTAGCTTTCGTAGAATCGAGGGTCAGTGTTCGGGTGAGGGTTAGGGTTAGGATTAGGGTTAGAATCAGGAGCATTTTTAGCGTTAGGGTTGGGGTTAGGGTCAAGGTTTGAGTGCATTTAGGGGTAGGGGAGGAGTTGGGTTAGGATTAGGGTGAGGGTTTGTGTTGGTAGAATCGAGGTTTTGGGTTAGGCTTAGGGTCAAGAGAGCATTTGGGGTCATAATTCAGAGCATTTGGGCTTATGGTTGGTGTTGAAATTGATGATTTAGTTATAGCGTTAGAATCAGGCACATTTAGGGATAGAGTTATGATTAGAATTCAGTGCATTTAGGCTTAGGGTTAGGGTTAGGTTTAGGGTCAGGGTTAGAATCGAGAGCATTAAGGATAGTGCTAGCGTTAGAGTTAGGTTGAGGGTGAGCTTTCGTAGAATCGAGGGTTAGGCTTAGGGTTAGGCTTAGGGTGAGGGTTAGGGTTAGAATCAGGCACATTTTTAGTGGTCTGCTTTTCATCAGGGTATGGCTTAGAGTGCATTTAGGGATAGGCGTAGGAGTAGGGTTAGGATTAGGCTTAAGGTTTGTGTTGGTAGAATCGAGGTTTAGGGTTAGGCTTAGGGTCAGGAATGGCTTTTGGGTTAGAGTCGAGTGCATTTAGGGTTAGGGATAGTGTTGAAATTGACGATTTAGTGTTTGGGTTAGAACCGAGCACATTTAGGGTTAGAGTTTTGGTTAGAATTCGTTAGGGTTAGGGTTAGTGTAAGGGGTAGGGGTAGGGTTAGAGTGCATTTAGGGATAGGGGTAGGGGTAGGGTTAGGATTAGGGTTAGGGTTTGTGTTGGTAGAATCGAAGTTTAGGGTTAGGCGTAGTGTGAGGATTGCCTTTTGGGTTACAACTGAGTGCATTTAGAGTTAGGGTTAGTGTTGATATTGACGATTTAGTGTTAGACTTAGAATCGAGCACATTAGGGTTAGAGTTATGGCTAGAATCCACTATATTTAAGCTTAGGGTTAGGGTTAGTGTTTGTGTTGGTAGAATCGAGTTTTAGGCTTAGGCTTAGGGTCAGGATTGCCTTTTGGGTTAGAGTCGAGTGCATTTAGGGTTAGGCTTAGTGTTGAGATTGACGATTGAGTGTTAGGGTTATAATCGAGCACATTAGGGTTAGAGTTATGGTTAGAATCCAGTGCATTTCGGGTTAGGATTAGGGATAGGGTTAGGTTTCTGTTTAGGGTGAGGGTTAGAATCGAGTGCATTTAAGGATAGTGTTAGGGTTAGAGTTAGGTATAGGGTTAGATTTCGTAGAATCGAGGGTCAGTGTTCGGGTGAGGGTTAGGGTTAGGATTAGGATTAGAATCAGGAGCATTTTTAGCGTTAGGGTTGGGGTTAGGGTCAAGGTTTGAGTGCATTTAGGGGTAGGGGAGGAGTTGGGTTAGGATTAGGGTGAGGGTTTGTGTTGGTAGAATCGAGGTTTTGGGTTAGGCTTAGGGTCAAGAGAGCATTTGGGGTCATAATTCAGAGCATTTGGGCTTATGGTTGGTGTTGAAATTGATGATTTAGTTATAGCGTTAGAATCAGGCACATTTAGGGATAGAGTTATGATTAGAATTCAGTGCATTTAGGCTTAGGGTTAGGGTTAGGGTTAGGTTTAGGGTCAGGGTTAGAATCGAGAGCATTAAGGATAGTGCTAGGGTTAGAGTTAGGTTGAGGGTGAGCTTTCGTAGAATCGAGGGTTAGGCTTAGGGTTAGGCTTAGGGTGAGGGTTAGGGTTAGAATCAGGCACATTTTTAGTGGTCTGCTTTTCATCAGGGTATGGCTTAGAGTGCATTTAGGGATAGGCGTAGGAGTAGGGTTAGGATTAGGCTTAAGGTTTGTGTTGGTAGAATCGAGGTTTAGGGTTAGGCTTAGGGTCAGGAATGGCTTTTGGGTTAGAGTCGAGTGCATTTAGGGTTAGGGATAGTGTTGAAATTGACGATTTAGTGTTTGGGTTAGAACCGAGCACATTTAGGGTTAGAGTTTTGGTTAGAATTCGTTAGGGTTAGGGTTAGTGTAAGGGTTAGGGGTAGGGTTAGAGTGCATTTAGGGATAGGGGTAGGGGTAGGGTTAGGATTAGGGTTAGGGTTTGTGTTGGTAGAATCGAAGTTTAGGGTTAGGCGTAGTGTGAGGATTGCCTTTTGGGTTACAACTGAGTGCATTTAGAGTTAGGGTTAGTGTTGAGATTGACGATTTAGTGTTAGACTTAGAATCGAGCACATTAGGGTTAGAGTTATGGCTAGAATCCACTATATTTAAACTTAGGGTTAGGGTTAGTGTTTGTGTTGGTAGAATCGAGGTTTAGGCTTAGGCTTAGGGTCAGGATTGCCTTTTGGGTTAGAGTCGAGTGCATTTAGGGTTAGGCTTAATGTTGAGATTGACGATTGAGTGTTAGGGTTATAATCGAGCACATTAGGGTTAGAGTTATGGTTAGAATCCAGTGCATTTCGGGTTAGGATTAGGGATAGGGTTAGGTTTCTGTTTAGGGTGAGGGTTAGAATCGAGTGCATTTAAGGATAGTGTTAGGGTTAGAGTTAGGTATAGGGTTAGGTTTCGTAGAATCGAGGGTCAGTGTTCGGGTGAGGGTTAGGGTTAGGATTAGGGTTAGAATCAGGAGCATTTTTAGCGTTAGGGTTGGGGTTAGGGTCAAGGTTTGAGTGCATTTAGGGGTAGGGGAGGAGTTGGGTTAGGATTAGGGTGAGGGTTGGTGTTGGTAGAATCGAGGTTTTGGGTTAGGCTTAGGGTCAGGAGAGCATTTGGGGTCATAATTCAGAGCATTTGGGCTTAGGGTTAGTGTTGAAATTGATGATTTAGTTATAGCGTTAGAAGAAGGCACATTTAGGGATAGAGTTATGATTAGAATTCAGTGCATTTAGGCTTAGGGTTAGGGTTAGGGTTAGGTTTAGGGTCAGGGTTAGAATCGAGAGCATTTAGGATAGTGGTAGGGTTAGAGTTAGGTTTAGGGTTAGCTTTCGTAGAATCGAGGGTTAGGCTTAGGGTTAGGCTTAGGGTGAGGGTTAGGGTTCGAATCAAGCACAGTTTTAGTGTTAGCGTTAGGGTGAGGATTAGGGTTAAAGTGCCTTTAGGGCTAGTGGAAGGGATAGGGTTAGGATTAGGGTTAAGGTTTGTGTTGGTAGAATCGAGGTTTAGGGTTGGGCTTAGGGTCAGGATTGCCTTTTGGGTTAGAGTCGAGTGCATTTAGGGTTAGGCTTAGTGTTGAGATTGACGATTTAGTGTTAGGGTTATAATCGAGCACATTAGGGTTAGAGTTATGGTTAGAATCCAGTGCATTTAGGGTTAGGATTAGGGATAGGGTTAGGTTTATGTTTAGGGTGAGGGTTAGAATCGAGTGCATTTAAGGATAGTGTTAGGGTTAGAGTTAGGTATAGGGTTAGCTGTCGTAGAATCGAGGGTCATTCTTCGGGTGAGGGTTAGGGTTAGGATTAGGGTTAGAATCAGGACCATTTTTAGCGTTAGGGTTGGGGTTAGGGTCAGGGTTTGAGTGCATTTAGGGGTAGGGGAGGAGTTGGGTTAGGATTAGGGTTATTGTTTGTGTTGGTAGAATCGAGGTTTAGGTTTAGGCTTAGGGTCAGGATTGCATTTTGGATCAGAGTGGAGTGTATTTAGGCTTTGGGTTAGTGTTCAAATGGACGATTTAGTGTTAGGGTTTGAATCGAGCACATTTAGGGTGAGAGTTATGCTTAGAATTCAGTGCATTTAGGGTTAGCGTTAGGGATAGGGTTAGGTTGAGCGTCAGGGTGAAAATCGACAGCATTTAAGGATAGTGCTAGGGTTAGAGTTAGGTTTAGCGTTCGCTTTCGTAGAATCAAGGGTTAGGCTTAAGGTTAGGCTTAGGGTTAGGGTTAGGGTTAGAATCAGGCACATTTTTAGTGGTCTGCTTTTCATCAGGGTATGGCTTAGAGTGCATTTAGGGGTAGGCGTAGGAGTAGGGTTAGGATTAGGGTTAAGGTTTGTGTTGGTAGAATCGAGGTTTAGGGTTGGGCTTGGGGTCAGGAATGACTTTTGGGTTAGAGTCGAGTGCATTTAGGGTTAGGGAGAGTGTTGAAATTGACGATTTAGTGTTTGGGTTACAATCGAGCACATTTAGGGTTAGAGTTTTGGTTAGAATTCGTTAGGGTTAGGGTTAGTGTAAGGGGTAGGGGTAGGGTTAGAGTGCATTTAGGGGTAGGTGTAGGGGTCGGGTTAGGATTAGGGTTATGGTTTTTGTTGGTAGAACCGAAGTTTAGGGTTAGGCGTAGGGTGAGGATTGCCTTTTGGGTTACATCTGAGTGCATTTAGAGTTAGGGTTAGTGTTGAGATTGACGATTTAGTGTTAGACTTAGAATCGAGCACATTAGGGTTAGAATTATGGCTAGAATCCACTATATTTAAGCTTAGGGTTAGGGTTAGGGTTTGTGTTGGTAGAATCGAGGTTTAGGCTTAGGCTTAGGGTCAGGATTGCCTTTTGGGTTAGAGTCGAGTGCATTTAGGGTTAGGCTTAGTGTTGAGATTGACGATTGAGTGTTAGGGTTATAATCGAGCACATTAGGGTTAGAGTTATGGTTAGAATCCAGTGCATTTCGGGTTAGGATTAGGGATAGGGTTAGGTTTCTGTTTAGGGTGAGGGTTAGAATCGAGTGCATTTAAGGATAGTGTTAGGGTTAGAGTTAGGTATAGGGTTAGCTTTCGTAGAATCGAGGGTCAGTGTTCGGGTGAGGGTTAGGGTTAGGATTAGGGTTAGAATCAGGAGCATTTTTAGCGTTAGGGTTGGGGTTAGGGTCAAGGTTTGAGTGCATTTAGGGGTAGGGGAGGAGTTGGGTTAGGATTAGGGTGAGGGTTTGTGTTGGTAGAATCGAGGTTTTGGGTTAGGCTTAGGGTCAAGAGAGCATTTGGGGTCATAATTCAGAGCATTTGGGCTTATGGTTGGTGTTGAAATTGATGATTTAGTTATAGCGTTAGAATCAGGCACATTTAGGGATAGAGTTATGATTAGAATTCAGTGCATTTAGGCTTAGGGTTAGGGTTAGGGTTAGGTTTAGGGTCAGGGTTAGAATCGAGAGCATTAAGGATAGTGCTAGCGTTAGAGTTAGGTTGAGGGTGAGCTTTCGTAGAATCGAGGGTTAGGCTTAGGGTTAGGCTTAGGGTGAGGGTTAGGGTTAGAATCAGGCACATTTTTAGTGGTCTGCTTTTCATCAGGGTATGGCTTAGAGTGCATTTAGGGATAGGCGTAGGAGTAGGGTTAGGATTAGGCTTAAGGTTTGTGTTGGTAGAATCGAGGTTTAGGGTTAGGCTTAGGGTCAGGAATGGCTTTTGGGTTAGAGTCGAGTGCATTTAGGGTTAGGGATAGTGTTGAAATTGACGATTTAGTGTTTGGGTTAGAACCGAGCACATTTAGGGTTAGAGTTTTGGTTAGAATTCGTTAGGGTTAGGGTTAGTGTAAGGGGTAGGGGTAGGGTTAGAGTGCATTTAGGGATAGGGGTAGGGGTAGGGTTAGGATTAGGGTTAGGGTTTGTGTTGGTAGAATCGAAGTTTAGGGTTAGGCGTAGTGTGAGGATTGCCTTTTGGGTTACAACTGAGTGCATTTAGAGTTAGGGTTAGTGTTGAGATTGACGATTTAGTGTTAGACTTAGAATCGAGCACATTAGGGTTAGAGTTATGGCTAGAATCCACTATATTTAAGCTTAGGGTTAGGGTTAGTGTTTGTGTTGGTAGAATCGAGGTTTAGGCTTAGGCTTAGGGTCAGGATTGCCTTTTGGGTTAGAGTCGAGTGCATTTAGGGTTAGGCTTAATGTTGAGATTGACGATTGAGTGTTAGGGTTATAATCGAGCACATTAGGGTTAGAGTTATGGTTAGAATCCAGTGCATTTCGGGTTAGGATTAGGGATAGGGTTAGGTTTATGTTTAGGGTGAGGGTTAGAATCGAGTGCATTTAAGGATAGTGTTAGGGTTAGAGTTAGGTATAGGGTTAGCTTTCGTAGAATCGAGGGTCAGTGTTCGGGTGAGGGTTAGGGTTAGGATTAGGGTTAGAATCAGGAGCATTTTTAGCGTTAGGGTTGGGGTTAGGGTCAGGGTTTGAGTGCATTTAGGGGTAGGGGAGGAGTTGGGTTAGGATTAGGGTTAGGGTTGGTGTTGGTAGAATCGAGGTTTTGGGTTAGGCTTAGGGTCAGGAGAGCATTTGGGGTCATAATTCAGAGCATTTGGGCTTAGGGTTAGTGTTGAAATTGATGATTTAGTTATAGCGTTAGAAGAAGGCACATTTAGGGATAGAGTTATGATTAGAATTCAGTGCATTTAGGCTTAGGGTTAGGGTTAGGGTTAGGTTTAGGGTCAGGGTTAGAATCGAGAGCATTTAGGATAGTGGTAGGGTTAGAGTTAGGTTTAGGGTTAGCTTTCGTAGAATCGAGGGTTAGGCTTAGGGTTAGGCTTAGGGTGAGGGTTAGGGTTCGAATCAAGCACAGTTTTAGTGTTAGCGTTAGGGTGAGGATTAGGGTTAAAGTGCCTTTAGGGCTAGTGGAAGGGATAGGGTTAGGATTAGGGTTAAGGTTTGTGTTGGTAGAATCGAGGTTTAGGGTTGGGCTTAGGGTCAGGATTGCCTTTTGGGTTAGAGTCGAGTGCATTTAGGGTTAGGCTTAGTGTTGAGATTGACGATTTAGTGTTAGGGTTATAATCGAGCACATTAGGGTTAGAGTTATGGTTAGAATCCAGTGCATTTAGGGTTAGGATTAGGGATAGGGTTAGGTTTATGTTTAGGGTGAGGGTTAGAATCGAGTGCATTTAAGGATAGTGTTAGGGTTAGAGTTAGGTATAGGGTTAGCTGTCGTAGAATCGAGGGTCATTCTTCGGGTGAGGGTTAGGGTTAGGATTAGGGTTAGAATCAGGACCATTTTTAGCGTTAGGGTTGGGGTTAGGGTCAGGGTTTGAGTGCATTTAGGGGTAGGGGAGGAGTTGGGTTAGGATTAGGGTTATTGTTTGTGTTGGTAGAATCGAGGTTTAGGTTTAGGCTTAGGGTCAGGATTGCATTTTGGATCAGAGTGGAGTGTATTTAGGCTTTGGGTTAGTGTTCAAATGGACGATTTAGTGTTAGGGTTTGAATCGAGCACATTTAGGGTGAGAGTTATGCTTAGAATTCAGTGCATTTAGGGTTAGCGTTAGGGATAGGGTTAGGTTGAGCGTCAGGGTGAAAATCGACAGCATTTAAGGATAGTGCTAGGGTTAGAGTTAGGTTTAGCGTTCGCTTTCGTAGAATCAAGGGTTAGGCTTAAGGTTAGGCTTAGGGTTAGGGTTAGGGTTAGAATCAGGCACATTTTTAGTGGTCTGCTTTTCATCAGGGTATGGCTTAGAGTGCATTTAGGGGTAGGCGTAGGAGTAGGGTTAGGATTAGGGTTAAGGTTTGTGTTGGTAGAATCGAGGTTTAGGGTTGGGCTTGGGGTCAGGAATGACTTTGGGTTAGAGTCGAGTGCATTTAGGGTTAGGGAGAGTGTTGAAATTGACGATTTAGTGTTTGGGTTACAATCGAGCACATTTAGGGTTAGAGTTTTGGTTAGAATTCGTTAGGGTTAGGGTTAGTGTAAGGGGTAGGGGTAGGGTTAGAGTGCATTTAGGGGTAGGTGTAGGGGTCGGGTTAGGATTAGGGTTATGGTTTTTGTTGGTAGAACCGAAGTTTAGGGTTAGGCGTAGGGTGAGGATTGCCTTTTGGGTTACATCTGAGTGCATTTAGAGTTAGGGTTAGTGTTGAGATTGACGATTTAGTGTTAGACTTAGAATCGAGCACATTAGGGTTAGAATTATGGCTAGAATCCACTATATTTAAGCTTAGGGTTAGGGTTAGGGTTTGTGTTGGTAGAATCGAGGTTTAGGCTTAGGCTTAGGGTCAGGATTGCCTTTTGGGTTAGAGTCGAGTGCATTTAGGGTTAGGCTTAGTGTTGAGATTGACGATTGAGTGTTAGGGTTATAATCGAGCACATTAGGGTTAGAGTTATGGTTAGAATCCAGTGCATTTCGGGTTAGGATTAGGGATAGGGTTAGGTTTCTGTTTAGGGTGAGGGTTAGAATCGAGTGCATTTAAGGATAGCGTTAGGGTTAGAGTTAGGTATAGGGTTAGCTTTCGTAGAATCGAGGGTCAGTGTTCGGGTGAGGGTTAGGGTTAGGATTAGGGTTAGAATCAGGAGCATTTTTAGCGTTAGGGTTGGGGTTAGGGTCAAGGTTTGAGTGCATTTAGGGGTAGGGGAGGAGTTGGGTTAGGATTAGGGTGAGGGTTTGTGTTGGTAGAATCGAGGTTTTGGGTTAGGCTTAGGGTCAAGAGAGCATTTGGGGTCATAATTCAGAGCATTTGGGCTTATGGTTGGTGTTGAAATTGATGATTTAGTTATAGCGTTAGAATCAGGCACATTTAGGGATAGAGTTATGATTAGAATTCAGTGCATTTAGGCTTAGGGTTAGGGTTAGGTTTAGGGTCAGGGTTAGAATCGAGAGCATTAAGGATAGTGCTAGCGTTAGAGTTAGGTTGAGGGTGAGCTTTCGTAGAATCGAGGGTTAGGCTTAGGGTTAGGCTTAGGGTGAGGGTTAGGGTTAGAATCAGGCACATTTTTAGTGGTCTGCTTTTCATCAGGGTATGGCTTAGAGTGCATTTAGGGATAGGCGTAGGAGTAGGGTTAGGATTAGGCTTAAGGTTTGTGTTGGTAGAATCGAGGTTTAGGGTTAGGCTTAGGGTCAGGAATGGCTTTTGGGTTAGAGTCGAGTGCATTTAGGGTTAGGGATAGTGTTGAAATTGACGATTTAGTGTTTGGGTTAGAACCGAGCACATTTAGGGTTAGAGTTTTGGTTAGAATTCGTTAGGGTTAGGGTTAGTGTAAGGGGTAGGGGTAGGGTTAGAGTGCATTTAGGGATAGGGGTAGGGGTAGGGTTAGGATTAGGGTTAGGGTTTGTGTTGGTAGAATCGAAGTTTAGGGTTAGGCGTAGTGTGAGGATTGCCTTTTGGGTTACAACTGAGTGCATTTAGAGTTAGGGTTAGTGTTGAGATTGACGATTTAGTGTTAGACTTAGAATCGAGCACATTAGGGTTAGAGTTATGGCTAGAATCCACTATATTTAAGCTTAGGGTTAGGGTTAGTGTTTGTGTTGGTAGAAACGAGGTTTAGGCTTAGGCTTAGGGTCAGGATTGCCTTTTGGGTTAGAGTCGAGTGCATTTAGGGTTAGGCTTAATGTTGAGATTGACGATTGAGTGTTAGGGTTATAATCGAGCACATTAGGGTTAGAGTTATGGTTAGAATCCAGTGCATTTCGGGTTAGGATTAGGGATAGGGTTAGGTTTATGTTTAGGGTGAGGGTTAGAATCGAGTGCATTTAAGGATAGTGTTAGGGTTAGAGTTAGGTATAGGGTTAGCTTTCGTAGAATCGAGGGTCAGTGTTCGGGTGAGGGTTAGGGTTAGGATTAGGGTTAGAATCAGGAGCATTTTTAGCGTTAGTGTTGGGGTTAGGGTCAGGGTTTGAGTGCATTTAGGGGTAGGGGAGGAGTTGGGTTAGGATTAGGGTTAGGGTTGGTGTTGGTAGAATCGAGGTTTTGGGTTAGGCTTAGGGTCAGGAAAGCATTTGGGGTCATAATTCAGAGCATTTGGGCTTAGGGTTAGTGTTGAAATTGATGATTTAGTTATAGCGTTAGAAGAAGGCACATTTAGGGATAGAGTTATGATTAGAATTCAGTGCATTTAGGCTTAGGGTTAGGGTTAGGGTTAGGTTTAGGGTCAGGGTTAGAATCGAGAGCATTTAGGATAGTGGTAGGGTTAGAGTTAGGTTTAGGGTTAGCTTTCGTAGAATCGAGGGTTAGGCTTAGGGTTAGGCTTAGGGTGAGGGTTAGGGTTCGAATCAAGCACAGTTTTAGTGTTAGCGTTAGGGTGAGGATTAGGGTTAAAGTGCCTTTAGGGCTAGTGGAAGGGATAGGGTTAGGATTAGGGTTAAGGTTTGTGTTGGTAGAATCGAGGTTTAGGGTTGGGCTTAGGGTCAGGATTGCCTTTTGGGTTAGAGTCGAGTGCATTTAGGGTTAGGCTTAGTGTTGAGATTGACGATTTAGTGTTAGGGTTATAATCGAGCACATTAGGGTTAGAGTTATGGTTAGAATCCAGTGCATTTAGGGTTAGGATTAGGGATAGGGTTAGGTTTATGTTTAGGGTGAGGGTTAGAATCGAGTGCATTTAAGGATAGTGTTAGGGTTAGAGTTAGGTATAGGGTTAGCTGTCGTAGAATCGAGGGTCATTCTTCGGGTGAGGGTTAGGGTTAGGATTAGGGTTAGAATCAGGACCTTTTTTCGCGTTAGGGTTGGGGTTAGGGTCAGGGTTTGAGTGCATTTAGGGGTAGGGGAGGAGTTGGGTTAGGATCAGGGTTATTGTTTGTGTTGGCAGAATCGAGGTTTAGGTTTAGGCTTAGGGTCAGGCTTGCATTTTGGATCAGAGTCGACTGTATTTAGGCTTTGGGTTAGTGTTCAAATGGACGATTTAGTGTTAGGGTTTGAATCGAGCACATTCAGGGTGAGAGTTATGCTTAGAATTCAGTGCATTGAGGGATAGCGTTAGGGATAGGGTTAGGTTGAGCGTCAGGGTTAAAATCGACAGCATTTAAGGATAGTGCTAGGGTTAGAATTAGGTTTAGCGTTCGCTTTCTTAGAATCGAGGGTTAGGCTTAAGGTTAGGCTTCGGGTTAGGGTTAGGGTTAGAATCAGGCACATTTTTAGTGGTCTGCTTTTCATCAGGGTATGGCTTAGAGTGCATTTAGGGGTAGGCGTAGGAGTAGGGTTAGGATTAGGGTTAAGGTTTGTGTTGGTAGAATCGAGGTTTAGGGTTGGGCTTGGGGTCAGGAATGACTTTTGGGTTAGAGTCGAGTGCATTTAGGGTTAGGGAGAGTGTTGAAATTGACGATTTAGTGTTTGGGTTAGAATCGAGCACATTTAGGGTTAGAGTTTTGGTTAGAATTCGTTAGGGTTAGGGTTAGTGTTATGGGTAGGGGTAGGGTTAGAGTGCATTTAGGGGTAGGGGTAGGGGTAGGGTTAGGATTAGGGTTAGGGTTTTTGTTGGTAGAATCGAAGTTTAGGGTTAGGCGTAGGGTGAGGATTGCCTTTTGGGTTACAACTGAGTGCATTTAGAGTTAGGGTTAGTGTTGAGATTGACGATTTAGTGTTAGACTTAGAATCGAGCACATTAGGGTTGGAATTATGGCTAGAATCCACTATATTTAAGCTTAGGGTTAGGGTTAGGGTTTGTGTTGGTAGAATCGAGGTTTAGGCTTAGGCTTAGGGTCAGGATTGCCTTTTGGGTTACAGTCGAGTGCATTTAGGGTTAGGCTTAGTGTTGAGATTGACGATTGAGTGTTAGGGTTATAATCGAGCACATTAGGGTTAGAGTTATGGTTAGAATCCAGTGCATTTCGGGTTAGGATTAGGGATAGGGTTAGGTTTCTGTTTAGGGTGAGGGTTAGAATCGAGTGCATTTAAGGATAGTGTTAGGGTTAGAGTTAGGTATAGGGTTAGCTTTCGTAGAATCGAGGGTCAGTGTTCGGGTGAGGGTTAGGGTTAGGATTAGGGTTAGAATCAGGAGCATTTTTAGCGTTAGGGTTGGGGTTAGGGTCAGGGTTTGAGTGCATTTAGGGGTAGGGGAGGAGTTGGGTTAGGATTAGGGTGAGGGTTTGTGTTGGTAGAATCGAGGTTTTGGGTTAGGCTTAGGGTCAGGAGAGCATTTGGGGTCATAATTCAGAGCATTTGGGCTTAGGGTTAGTGTTGAAATTGATGATTTAGTTATAGCGTTAGAATCAGGCACATTTAGGGATAGAGTTATGATTAGAATTCAGTGCATTTAGGCTTAGGGTTAGGGTTAGGGTTAGGTTTAGGGTCAGGGTTAGAATCGAGAGCATTAAGGATAGTGCTAGGGTTAGAGTTAGGTTGAGGGTTAGCTTTCGTAGAATCGAGGGTTACGCTTAGGGTTAGGCTTAGGGTGAGGGTTAGGGTTAGAATCAAGCACAGTATTAGTGTTAGCGTTAGTGTGAGGATTAGGGTTAAAGTGCTTTTAGGGCTAGTGGAAGGAATAGGGTTAGGATTAGGGTTAAGGTTTGTGTTGGTAGAATCGAGGTTTAGGTTTAGGCTTAGGGTCAGGATTGCATTTTGGATCAGAATCGAGTGTATTTAGGCTTTTCCTTAGTGTTCACGTTGACAATTTAGTGTTAGGGTTTGAATCGAGCACATTTAGGGTGAGAGTTATGCTTAGAATTCAGTGCATTTTGGGTTAGCCTTAGGGTTAGGGTTTTGGTGAGGGTCAGGGTTAAAATCGAGAGCATTTAAGGATAGTGCTAGGGTTAGAGTTAAGTTTAGCGTTTGCTTTCCTAGAATCGAGGGTTAGGCTTAAGGTTAGGCTTAGGCTTAGTGTTAGTGTTAGAATCAGGCACATTTTTAGTGGTCTGCTTTTCATCAGGGTATGGCTTAGAGTGCATTTAGGGGTAGGCGTAGGAGTAGGGTTAGGATTAGGGTTAAGGTTTGTGTTGGTAGAATCGAGGTTAAGGTTGGGCTTAGGGTCAGGATTGCCTTTTGGGTTAGACTCGAGTGCATTTAGGGTTAGGCTTAGTGTTGAGATTGACGATTTAGTGTTTGGGTTATAATCGAGCACATTAGGGTTAGAGTTATGGTTAGAATCCAGTGCATTTAGGGTTAGGATTAGGGATAGGGTTAGGTTTATGTTTAGGGTGAGGGTTAGAATCGAGTGCATTTAAGGATAGTGTTAGGGTTAGAGTTAGGTATAGGGTTAGCTGTCGTAGAATCGAGGGTCATTCTTCGGGTGAGGGTTAGGGTTAGGATTAGGGTTAGAATCAGGACCTTTTTTCGCGTTAGGGTTGGGGTTAGGGTCAGGGTTTGAGTGCATTTAGGGGTAGGGGAGGAGTTGGGTTAGGATCAGGGTTATTGTTTGTGTTGGCAGAATCGAGGTTTAGGTTTAGGCTTAGGGTCAGGCTTGCATTTTGGATCAGAGTCGACTGTATTTAGGCTTTGGGTTAGTGTTCAAATGGACGATTTAGTGTTAGGGTTTGAATCGAGCACATTCAGGGTGAGAGTTATGCTTAGAATTCAGTGCATTGAGGGATAGCGTTAGGGATAGGGTTAGGTTGAGCGTCAGGGTTAAAATCGACAGCATTTAAGGATAGTGCTAGGGTTAGAATTAGGTTTAGCGTTCGCTTTCTTAGAATCGAGGGTTAGGCTTAAGGTTAGGCTTCGGGTTAGGGTTAGGGTTAGAATCAGGCACATTTTTAGTGGTCTGCTTTTCATCAGGGTATGGCTTAGAGTGCATTTAGGGGTAGGCGTAGGAGTAGGGTTAGGATTAGGGTTAAGGTTTGTGTTGGTAGAATCGAGGTTTAGGGTTGGGCTTAGGGTCAGGATTGCCTTTTGGGTTAGAGTCGAGTGCATTTAGGGTTAGGCTTAATGTTGAGATTGACGATTGAGTGTTAGGGTTATAATCGAGCACATTAGGGTTAGAGTTATGGTTAGAATCCAGTGCATTTCGGGTTAGGATTAGGGATAGGGTTAGGTTTCTGTTTAGGGTGAGGGTTAGAATCGAGTGCATTTAAGGATAGTGTTAGGGTTAGAGTTAGGTATAGGGTTAGCTTTCGTAGAATCGAGGGTCAGTGTTCGGGTGAGGGTTAGGGTTAGGATTAGGGTTAGAATCAGGAGCATTTTTAGCGTTAGGGTTGGGGTTAGGGTCAAGGTTTGAGTGCATTTAGGGGTAGGGGAGGAGTTGGGTTAGGATTAGGGTTAGGGTTGGTGTTGGTAGAATCGAGGTTTTGGGTTAGGCTTAGGGTCAGGAGAGCATTTGGGGTCATAATTCAGAGCATTTGGGCTTAGGGTTAGTGTTGAAATTGATGATTTAGTTATAGCGTTAGAAGAAGGCACATTTAGGGATAGAGTTATGATTAGAATTCAGTGCATTTAGGCTTAGGGTTAGGGTTAGGGTTAGGTTTAGGGTCAGGGTTAGAATCGAGAGCATTTAGGATAGTGGTAGGGTTAGAGTTAGGTTTAGGGTTAGCTTTCGTAGAATCGAGGGTTAGGCTTAGGGTTAGGCTTAGGGTGAGGGTTAGGGTTCGAATCAAGCACAGTTTTAGTGTTAGCGTTAGGGTGAGGATTAGGGTTAAAGTGCCTTTAGGGCTAGTGGAAGGGATAGGGTTAGGATTAGGGTTAAGGTTTGTGTTGGTAGAATCGAGGTTTAGGGTTGGGCTTAGGGTCAGGATTGCCTTTTGGGTTAGAGTCGAGTGCATTTAGGGTTAGGCTTAGTGTTGAGATTGACGATTTAGTGTTAGGGTTATAATCGAGCACATTAGGGTTAGAGTTATGGTTAGAATCCAGTGCATTTAGGGTTAGGATTAGGGATAGGGTTAGGTTTATGTTTAGGGTGAGGGTTAGAATCGAGTGCATTTAAGGATAGTGTTAGGGTTAGAGTTAGGTATAGGGTTAGCTGTCGTAGAATCGAGGGTCATTCTTCGGGTGAGGGTTAGGGTTAGGATTAGGGTTAGAATCAGGACCTTTTTTCGCGTTAGGGTTGGGGTTAGGGTCAGGGTTTGAGTGCATTTAGGGGTAGGGGAGGAGTTGGGTTAGGATCAGGGTTATTGTTTGTGTTGGCAGAATCGAGGTTTAGGTTTAGGCTTAGGGTCAGGCTTGCATTTTGGATCAGAGTCGACTGTATTTAGGCTTTGGGTTAGTGTTCAAATGGACGATTTAGTGTTAGGGTTTGAATCGAGCACATTCAGGGTGAGAGTTATGCTTAGAATTCAGTGCATTGAGGGATAGCGTTAGGGATAGGGTTAGGTTGAGCGTCAGGGTTAAAATCGACAGCATTTAAGGATAGTGCTAGGGTTAGAATTAGGTTTAGCGTTCGCTTTCTTAGAATCGAGGGTTAGGCTTAAGGTTAGGCTTCGGGTTAGGGTTAGGGTTAGAATCAGGCACATTTTTAGTGGTCTGCTTTTCATCAGGGTATGGCTTAGAGTGCATTTAGGGGTAGGCGTAGGAGTAGGGTTAGGATTAGGGTTAAGGTTTGTGTTGGTAGAATCGAGGTTTAGGGTTGGGCTTGGGGTCAGGAATGACTTTTGGGTTAGAGTCGAGTGCATTTAGGGTTAGGGAGAGTGTTGAAATTGACGATTTAGTGTTTGGGTTAGAATCGAGCACATTTAGGGTTAGAGTTTTGGTTAGAATTCGTTAGGGTTAGGGTTAGTGTTATGGGTAGGGGTAGGGTTAGAGTGCATTTAGGGGTAGGGGTAGGGGTAGGGTTAGGATTAGGGTTAGGGTTTTTGTTGGTAGAATCGAAGTTTAGGGTTAGGCGTAGGGTGAGGATTGCCTTTTGGGTTACAACTGAGTGCATTTAGAGTTAGGGTTAGTGTTGAGATTGACGATTTAGTGTTAGACTTAGAATCGAGCACATTAGGGTTGGAATTATGGCTAGAATCCACTATATTTAAGCTTAGGGTTAGGGTTAGGGTTTGTGTTGGTAGAATCGAGGTTTAGGCTTAGGCTTAGGGTCAGGATTGCCTTTTGGGTTAGAGTCGAGTGCATTTAGGGTTAGGCTTAGTGTTGAGATTGACGATTGAGTGTTAGGGTTATAATCGAGCACATTAGGGTTAGAGTTATGGTTAGAATCCAGTGCATTTCGGGTTAGGATTAGGGATAGGGTTAGGTTTCTGTTTAGGGTGAGGGTTAGAATCGAGTGCATTTAAGGATAGTGTTAGGGTTAGAGTTAGGTATAGGGTTAGCTTTCGTAGAATCGAGGGTCAGTGTTCGGGTGAGGGTTAGGGTTAGGATTAGGGTTAGAATCAGGAGCATTTTTAGCGTTAGGGTTGGGGTTAGGGTCAGGGTTTGAGTGCATTTAGGGGTAGGGGAGGAGTTGGGTTAGGATTAGGGTGAGGGTTTGTGTTGGTAGAATCGAGGTTTTGGGTTAGGCTTAGGGTCAGGAGAGCATTTGGGGTCATAATTCAGAGCATTTGGGCTTAGGGTTAGTGTTGAAATTGATGATTTAGTTATAGCGTTAGAATCAGGCACATTTAGGGATAGAGTTATGATTAGAATTCAGTGCATTTAGGCTTAGGGTTAGGGTTAGGGTTAGGTTTAGGGTCAGGGTTAGAATCGAGAGCATTAAGGATAGTGCTAGGGTTAGAGTTAGGTTGAGGGTTAGCTTTCGTAGAATCGAGGGTTACGCTTAGGGTTAGGCTTAGGGTGAGGGTTAGGGTTAGAATCAAGCACAGTATTAGTGTTAGCGTTAGTGTGAGGATTAGGGTTAAAGTGCTTTTAGGGCTAGTGGAAGGAATAGGGTTAGGATTAGGGTTAAGGTTTGTGTTGGTACAATCGAGGTTTAGGTTTAGGCTTAGGGTCAGGATTGCATTTTGGATCAGAATCGAGTGTATTTAGGCTTTTCCTTAGTGTTCACGTTGACAATTTAGTGTTAGGGTTTGAATCGAGCACATTTAGGGTGAGAGTTATGCTTAGAATTCAGTGCATTTTGGGTTAGCCTTAGGGTTAGGGTTTTGGTGAGGGTCAGGGTTAAAATCGAGAGCATTTAAGGATAGTGCTAGGGTTAGAGTTAAGTTTAGCGTTTGCTTTCCTAGAATCGAGGGTTAGGCTTAAGGTTAGGCTTAGGCTTAGTGTTAGTGTTAGAATCAGGCACATTTTTAGTGGTCTGCTTTTCATCAGGGTATGGCTTAGAGTGCATTTAGGGGTAGGCGTAGGAGTAGGGTTAGGATTAGGGTTAAGGTTTGTGTTGGTAGAATCGAGGTTAAGGTTGGGCTTAGGGTCAGGATTGCCTTTTGGGTTAGACTCGAGTGCATTTAGGGTTAGGCTTAGTGTTGAGATTGACGATTTAGTGTTTGGGTTATAATCGAGCACATTAGGGTTAGAGTTATGGTTAGAATCCAGTGCATTTAGGGTTAGGATTAGGGATAGGGTTAGGTTTATGTTTAGGGTGAGGGTTAGAATCGAGTGCATTTAAGGATAGTGTTAGGGTTAGAGTTAGGTATAGGGTTAGCTGTCGTAGAATCGAGGGTCATTCTTCGGGTGAGGGTTAGGGTTAGGATTAGGGTTAGAATCAGGACCTTTTTTCGCGTTAGGGTTGGGGTTAGGGTCAGGGTTTGAGTGCATTTAGGGGTAGGGGAGGAGTTGGGTTAGGATCAGGGTTATTGTTTGTGTTGGCAGAATCGAGGTTTAGGTTTAGGCTTAGGGTCAGGCTTGCATTTTGGATCAGAGTCGACTGTATTTAGGCTTTGGGTTAGTGTTCAAATGGACGATTTAGTGTTAGGGTTTGAATCGAGCACATTCAGGGTGAGAGTTATGCTTAGAATTCAGTGCATTGAGGGATAGCGTTAGGGATAGGGTTAGGTTGAGCGTCAGGGTTAAAATCGACAGCATTTAAGGATAGTGCTAGGGTTAGAATTAGGTTTAGCGTTCGCTTTCTTAGAATCGAGGGTTAGGCTTAAGGTTAGGCTTCGGGTTAGGGTTAGGGTTAGAATCAGGCACATTTTTAGTGGTCTGCTTTTCATCAGGGTATGGCTTAGAGTGCATTTAGGGGTAGGCGTAGGAGTAGGGTTAGGATTAGGGTTAAGGTTTGTGTTGGTAGAATCGAGGTTTAGGGTTGGGCTTGGGGTCAGGAATGACTTTTGGGTTAGAGTCGAGTGCATTTAGGGTTAGGGAGAGTGTTGAAATTGACGATTTAGTGTTTGGGTTAGAATCGAGCACATTTAGGGTTAGAGTTTTGGTTAGAATTCGTTAGGGTTAGGGTTAGTGTTATGGGTAGGGGTAGGGTTAGAGTGCATTTAGGGGTAGGGGTAGGGGTAGGGTTAGGATTAGGGTTAGGGTTTTTGTTGGTAGAATCGAAGTTTAGGGTTAGGCGTAGGGTGAGGATTGCCTTTTGGGTTACAACTGAGTGCATTTAGAGTTAGGGTTAGTGTTGAGATTGACGATTTAGTGTTAGACTTAGAATCGAGCACATTAGGGTTGGAATTATGGCTAGAATCCACTATATTTAAGCTTAGGGTTAGGGTTAGGGTTTGTGTTGGTAGAATCGAGGTTTAGGCTTAGGCTTAGGGTCAGGATTGCCTTTTGGGTTACAGTCGAGTGCATTTAGGGTTAGGCTTAGTGTTGAGATTGACGATTGAGTGTTAGGGTTATAATCGAGCACATTAGGGTTAGAGTTATGGTTAGAATCCAGTGCATTTCGGGTTAGGATTAGGGATAGGGTTAGGTTTCTGTTTAGGGTGAGGGTTAGAATCGAGTGCATTTAAGGATAGTGTTAGGGTTAGAGTTAGGTATAGGGTTAGCTTTCGTAGAATCGAGGGTCAGTGTTCGGGTGAGGGTTAGGGTTAGGATTAGGGTTAGAATCAGGAGCATTTTTAGCGTTAGGGTTGGGGTTAGGGTCAGGGTTTGAGTGCATTTAGGGGTAGGGGAGGAGTTGGGTTAGGATTAGGGTGAGGGTTTGTGTTGGTAGAATCGAGGTTTTGGGTTAGGCTTAGGGTCAGGAGAGCATTTGGGGTCATAATTCAGAGCATTTGGGCTTAGGGTTAGTGTTGAAATTGATGATTTAGTTATAGCGTTAGAATCAGGCACATTTAGGGATAGAGTTATGATTAGAATTCAGTGCATTTAGGCTTAGGGTTAGGGTTAGGGTTAGGTTTAGGGTCAGGGTTAGAATCGAGAGCATTAAGGATAGTGCTAGGGTTAGAGTTAGGTTGAGGGTTAGCTTTCGTAGAATCGAGGGTTACGCTTAGGGTTAGGCTTAGGGTGAGGGTTAGGGTTAGAATCAAGCACAGTATTAGTGTTAGCGTTAGTGTGAGGATTAGGGTTAAAGTGCTTTTAGGGCTAGTGGAAGGAATAGGGTTAGGATTAGGGTTAAGGTTTGTGTTGGTAGAATCGAGGTTTAGGTTTAGGCTTAGGGTCAGGATTGCATTTTGGATCAGAATCGAGTGTATTTAGGCTTTTCCTTAGTGTTCACGTTGACAATTTAGTGTTAGGGTTTGAATCGAGCACATTTAGGGTGAGAGTTATGCTTAGAATTCAGTGCATTTTGGGTTAGCCTTAGGGTTAGGGTTTTGGTGAGGGTCAGGGTTAAAATCGAGAGCATTTAAGGATAGTGCTAGGGTTAGAGTTAAGTTTAGCGTTTGCTTTCCTAGAATCGAGGGTTAGGCTTAAGGTTAGGCTTAGGCTTAGTGTTAGTGTTAGAATCAGGCACATTTTTAGTGGTCTGCTTTTCATCAGGGTATGGCTTAGAGTGCATTTAGGGGTAGGCGTAGGAGTAGGGTTAGGATTAGGGTTAAGGTTTGTGTTGGTAGAATCGAGGTTAAGGTTGGGCTTAGGGTCAGGATTGCCTTTTGGGTTAGACTCGAGTGCATTTAGGGTTAGGCTTAGTGTTGAGATTGACGATTTAGTGTTTGGGTTATAATCGAGCACATTAGGGTTAGAGTTATGGTTAGAATCCAGTGCATTTAGGGTTAGGATTAGGGATAGGGTTAGGTTTATGTTTAGGGTGAGGGTTAGAATCGAGTGCATTTAAGGATAGTGTTAGGGTTAGAGTTAGGTATAGGGTTAGCTGTCGTAGAATCGAGGGTCATTCTTCGGGTGAGGGTTAGGGTTAGGATTATGGTTAGAATCAGGACCATTTTTAGCGTTAGATTTGGGGTTAGGGTCAGGGTTTGAGTGCATTTAGGGGTAGGGGAGGAGTTACGTTAGGATTAGGGTTATTGTTTGTGTTGGTAGAATCGAGGTTTAGGTTTAGGCTTAGGGTCAGGATTGCATTTTGGATCAGAGTCGAGTGTATTTAGGCTTTGGGTTAGTGTTCAAATGGACGATTTAGTGTTAGGGTTTGAATCGAGCACATTTAGGGTGAGAGTTATGCTTAGAATTCAGTGCATTTAGGGTTAGCGTTAGGGATAGGGTTAGGTTGAGCGTCAGGGTTAAAATCGACAGCATTTAAGGATAGTGCTAGGGTTAGAGTTAGGTATAGGGTTAGCTTTCGTAGAATCGAGGGTTAGGCTTAAGGTTAAGCTTAGGGTTAGGGTTAGGTTTAGAATCAGGCACATTTTTAGTGTTCTGCTTTTCATCACGGTATGGCTTAGAGTGCATTTAGGGGTAGGCGTAGGACTAGGGTTGGGATTAGGGTTAAGGTTTGTGTTGGTAGAATCGAGGTTTACGGTTGGGCTTGGGGTCAGGAATGACTTTTGGGTTAGAATCGAGTGCATTTAGGGTTAGGGAGAGTGTTGAAATTGACGATTTAGTGTTTGGGTTAGAATCGAGCACATTTAGGGTTAGAGTTTTGGTTAGAATTCGTTAGGGTTAGGGTTAGTGTTAGGGGTAGGGGTAGGGTTAGAATGCATTTAGGGGTAGGGGTAGGGGTAGGGTTAGGATTAGGGTTAGGGTTTTTGTTGGTAGAATCGAGGTTTAGGTTTAGGCTTAGGGTCAGGATTGCATTTTGGATCAGAATCGAGTGTATTTAGGCTTTTCCTTAGTGTTCACGTTGACCATTTAGTGTTAGGGATTGAATCGAGCACATTTAGGGTGAGAGTTATGCTTAGAATTCAGTGCATTTTGGGTTAGCCTTAGGGTTAGGGTTTTGGTGAGGGTCAGGGTTAAAATCGAGAGCATTTAAGGATAGTGCTAGGGTTAGAGTTAAGTTTAGCGTTCGCTTTCGTAGAATCGAGGGTTAGGCTTAAGGTTAGGCTTAGGCTTAGGGTTAGTGTTAGAATCAGGCACATTTTTAGTGGTCTGCTTTTCATCAGGGTATGGCTTAGAGTGCATTTAGGGGTAGGCGTAGGAGTAGGGTTAGGATTAGGGTTAAGGTTTGTGTTGGTAGAATCGAGGTTAAGGTTGGGCTTAGGGTCAGGATTGCCTTTTGGGTTAGACTCGAGTGCATTTAGGGTTAGGCTTAGTGTTGAGATTGACGATTTAGTGTTTGGGTTATAATCGAGCACATTAGGGTTAGAGTTATGGTTAGAATCCAGTGCATTTAGGGTTAGGATTAGGGATAGGGTTAGGTTTATGTTTAGGGTGAGGGTTAGAATCGAGTGCATTTAAGGATAGTGTTAGGGTTAGAGTTAGGTATAGGGTTAGCTGTCGTAGAATCGAGGGTCATTCTTCGGGTGAGGGTTAGGGTTAGGATTAGGGTTAGAATCAGGACCATTTTTAGCGTTAGATTTGGGGTTAGGGTCAGGGTTTGAGTGCATTTAGGGGTAGGGGAGGAGTTACGTTAGGATTAGGGTTATTGTTTGTGTTGGTAGAATCGAGGTTTAGGTTTAGGCTTAGGGTCAGGATTGCATTTTGGATCAGAGTCGAGTGTATTTAGGCTTTGGATTAGTGTTCAAATGGACGATTTAGTGTTAGGGTTTGAATCGAGCACATTTAGGGTGAGAGTTATGCTTAGAATTCAGTGCATTTAGGGTTAGCGTTAGGGATAGGGTTAGGTTGAGCGTCAGGGTTAAAATCGACAGCATTTAAGGATAGTGCTAGGGTTAGAGTTAGGTTTAGCATTCGCTTTCGTAGAATCGAGGGTTAGGCTTAAGGTTAAGCTTAGGGTTAGGGTTAGGGTTAGAATCAGGCACATTTTTAGTGTTCTGCTTTTCATCACGGTATGGCTTAGAGTGCATTTAGGGGTAGGCGTAGGACTAGGGTTGGGATTAGGGTTAAGGTTTGTGTTGGTAGAATCGAGGTTTACGGTTGGGCTTGGGGTCAGGAATGACTTTTGGGTTAGAAGCGAGTGCATTTAGGGTTAGGGAGAGTGTTGAAATTGACGATTTAGTGTTTGGGTTAGAATCGAGCACATTTAGGGTTAGAGTTTTGGTTAGAATTCGTTAGGGTTAGGGTTAGTGTTAGGGGTAGGGGTAGGGTTAGAATGCATTTAGGGGTAGGGGTAGGGGTAGGGTTAGGATTAGGGTTAGGGTTTTTGTTGGTAGAATCGAGGTTTAGGTTTAGGCTTAGGGTCAGGATTGCATTTTGGATCAGAATCGAGTGTATTTAGGCTTTTCCTTAGTGTTCACGTTGACCATTTAGTGTTAGGGATTGAATCGAGCACATTTAGGGTGAGAGTTATGCTTAGAATTCAGTGCATTTTGGGTTAGCCTTAGGGTTAGGGTTTTGGTGAGGGTCAGGGTTAAAATCGAGAGCATTTAAGGATAGTGCTAGGGTTAGAGTTAAGTTTAGCGTTCGCTTTCGTAGAATCGAGGGTTAGGCTTAAGGTTAGGCTTAGGCTTAGGGTTAGTGTTAGAATCAGGCACATTTTTAGTGGTCTGCTTTTCATCAGGGTATGGCTTAGAGTGCATTTAGGGGTAGGCGTAGGAGTAGGGTTAGGATTAGGGTTAAGGTTTGTGTTGGTAGAATCGAGGTTAAGGTTGGGCTTAGGGTCAGGATTGCCTTTTGGGTTAGAGTCGAGTGCATTTAGGGTTAGGCTTAGTGTTGAGATTGACGATTTAGTGTTTGGGTTATAATCGAGCACATTAGGGTTAGAGTTATGGTTAGAATCCAGTGCATTTAGGGTTAGGATTAGGGATAGGGTTAGGTTTATGTTTAGGGTGAGGGTTAGAATCGAGTGCATTTAAGGATAGTGTTAGGGTTAGAGTTAGGTATAGGGTTAGCTGTCGTAGAATCGAGGGTCATTCTTCGGGTGAGGGTTAGGGTTAGGATTATGGTTAGAATCAGGACCATTTTTAGCGTTAGATTTGGGGTTAGGGTCAGGGTTTGAGTGCATTTAGGGGTAGGGGAGGAGTTACGTTAGGATTAGGGTTATTGTTTGTGTTGGTAGAATCGAGGTTTAGGTTTAGGCTTAGGGTCAGGATTGCATTTTGGATCAGAGTCGAGTGTATTTAGGCTTTGGGTTAGTGTTCAAATGGACGATTTAGTGTTAGGGTTTGAATCGAGCACATTTAGGGTGAGATTTATGCTTAGAATTCAGTGCATTTAGGGTTAGCGTTAGGGATAGGGTTAGGTTGAGCGTCAGGGTTAAAATCGACAGCATTTAAGGATAGTGCTAGGGTTAGAGTTAGGTTTAGCATTCGCTTTCGTAGAATCGAGGGTTAGGCTTAAGGTTAAGCTTAGGGTTAGGGTTAGGGTTAGAATCAGGCACATTTTTAGTGGTCTGCTTTTCATCAGGGTATGGCTTAGAGTGCATTTAGGGGTAGGCGTAGGACTAGGGTTGGGATTAGGGTTAAGGTTTGTGTTGGCAGAATCGAGGTTTAGGGTTGGGCTTGGGGTCAGGAATGACTTTTGGGTTAGAATCGAGTGCATTTAGGGTTAGGGATAGTGTTGAAATTGACGATTTAGTGTTTGGGTTAGAATCGAGCACATTTAGGGTTAGAGTTTTGGTTAGAATTCGTTAGGGTTAGGGTTAGTGTTAGGGGTAGGGGTAGGGTTAGAGTGCATTTAGGGGTAGGGGTAGGGGTAGGGTTAGGATTAGGGTTAGGGTTTTTGTTGGTAGAATCGAGGTTTAGGTTTAGGCTTAGGGTCAGGATTGCATTTTGGATCAGAATCGAGTGTATTTAGGCTTTTACTTAGTGTTCACGTTGACCATTTAGTGTTAGGGATTGAATCGAGCACATTCAGGGTGAGAGTTATGCTTAGAATTCAGTGCATTGAGGGATAGCGTTAGGGATAGGGTTAGGTTGAGCGTCAGGGTTAAAATCGAGAGCATTTAAGGATAGTGCTAGGGTTAGAATTAGGTTTAGCGTTCGCTTTCTTAGAATCGAGGGTTAGGCTTAAGGTTAGGCTTCGGGTTAGGGTTAGGGTTAGAATCAGGCACATTTTTAGTGGTCTGCTTTTCATCAGGGTATGGCTTAGAGTGCATTTAGGGGTAGGCGTAGGAGTAGGGTTAGGATTAGGGTTAAGGTTTGTGTTGGTAGAATCGAGGTTTAGGGTTGGGCTTGGGGTCAGGAATGACTTTTGGGTTAGAGTCGAGTGCATTTAGGGTTAGGGAGAGTGTTGAAATTGACGATTTAGTGTTTGGGTTAGAATCGAGCACATTTAGGGTTAGAGTTTTGGTTAGAATTCGTTAGGGTTAGGGTTAGTGTTATGGGTAGGGGTAGGGTTAGAGTGCATTTAGGGGTAGGGGTAGGGGTAGGGTTAGGATTAGGGTTAGGGTTTTTGTTGGTAGAATCGAAGTTTAGGGTTAGGCGTAGGGTGAGGATTGCCTTTTGGGTTACAACTGAGTGCATTTAGAGTTAGGGTTAGTGTTGAGATTGACGATTTAGTGTTAGACTTAGAATCGAGCACATTAGGGTTAGAATTATGGCTAGAATCCACTATATTTAAGCTTAGGGTTAGGGTTAGGGTTTGTGTTGGTAGAATCGAGGTTTAGGCTTAGGCTTAGGGTCAGGATTGCCTTTTGGGTTACAGTCGAGTGCATTTAGGGTTAGGCTTAGTGTTGAGATTGACGATTGAGTGTTAGGGTTATAATCGAGCACATTAGGGTTAGAGTTATGGTTAGAATCCAGTGCATTTCGGGTTAGGATTAGGGATAGGGTTAGGTTTCTGTTTAGGGTGAGGGTTAGAATCGAGTGCATTTAAGGATAGTGTTAGGGTTAGAGTTAGGTATAGGGTTAGCTTTCGTAGAATCGAGGGTCAGTGTTCGGGTGAGGGTTAGGGTTAGGATTAGGGTTAGAATCAGGAGCATTTTTAGCGTTAGGGTTGGGGTTAGGGTCAGGGTTTGAGTGCATTTAGGGGTAGGGGAGGAGTTGGGTTAGGATTAGGGTGAGGGTTTGTGTTGGTAGAATCGAGGTTTTGGGTTAGGCTTAGGGTCAGGAGAGCATTTGGGGTCATAATTCAGAGCATTTGGGCTTAGGGTTAGTGTTGAAATTGATGATTTAGTTATAGCGTTAGAATCAGGCACATTTAGGGATAGAGTTATGATTAGAATTCAGTGCATTTAGGCTTAGGGTTAGGGTTAGGGTTAGGTTTAGGGTCAGGGTTAGAATCGAGAGCATTAAGGATAGTGCTAGGGTTAGAGTTAGGTTGAGGGTTAGCTTTCGTAGAATCGAGGGTTACGCTTAGGGTTAGGCTTAGGGTGAGGGTTAGGGTTAGAATCAAGCACAGTATTAGTGTTAGCGTTAGTGTGAGGATTAGGGTTAAAGTGCTTTTAGGGCTAGTGGAAGGAATAGGGTTAGGATTAGGGTTAAGGTTTGTGTTGGTAGAATCGAGGTTTAGGTTTAGGCTTAGGGTCAGGATTGCATTTTGGATCAGAATCGAGTGTATTTAGGCTTTTCCTTAGTGTTCACGTTGACAATTTAGTGTTAGGGTTTGAATCAAGCACATTTAGGGTGAGAGTTATGCTTAGAATTCAGTGCATTTTGGGTTAGCCTTAGGGTTAGGGTTTTGGTGAGGGTCAGGGTTAAAATCGAGAGCATTTAAGGATAGTGCTAGGGTTAGAGTTAAGTTTAGCGTTTGCTTTCCTAGAATCGAGGGTTAGGCTTAAGGTTAGGCTTAGGCTTAGTGTTAGTGTTAGAATCAGGCACATTTTTAGTGGTCTGCTTTTCATCAGGGTATGGCTTAGAGTGCATTTAGGGGTAGGCGTAGGAGTAGGGTTAGGATTAGGGTTAAAGTGTTTTTAGGGCTAGTGGAAGGGATAGGGTTAGAATTAGGGTTAAGGTTTGCGTTAGTATAATCGAGGTTTTGGGTTAGGCTTAGGGTCAGGAGAGCATTTGGGGTTATAATTCAGAGCATTTGGGCTTAGGGTTAGTGTTGAAATTGATGATTTAGTTATAGCGTTAGAATCAGGCCCATTTAGGGATAGAGTTATGATTAGAATTCAGTGCATTTAGGCTTAGGGTTAGGGTTAGGGTTAGGTTTAGGGTCAGGGTTAGAATCGAGAGCATTAAGGATAGTGCTAGGGTTAGAGTTAGGTTTAGGGTTAGCTTTAGTAGAATCGAGGGTTAGGCTTAGGGTTAGGCTTAGGGTGAGGGTTAGGGTTAGAATCAAGCACAGTTTAAGTGTTAACGTTAGGGTGAGGATTAGGGTTAAAGTGCTTTTAGGGCTAATGGAAGGGATAGGGTTAGCATTAGGGTTAGGATTAGGTTGAGGGTCAGGGTTAAAATCGAGAGCATTTAAGGATAGTGCTAGGGTTAGAGTTAGGTTTAGCGTTCGCTTCCGTAGAATGGAGGGTTAGGCTTAATGTTAGGCTTAGGGTTAGGGTTAGGGTTAGAATCAGGCACATTTTTAGTGGTCTGCTTTTATCAGGGTATGGCTTAGAGTGCATTTAGGGGTAGGCGTAGTAGTAGGGTTAGGATTCGGGTTAAGGTTTGTGTTGGTAGAATCGAGGTTTAGGGTTAGGCTTAGGGTGAGGAATGACTTTTGGGTTAGAGTCGAGTGCATTTAGGGTTAGGGAGAGTGTTGAAATTGACGATTTAGTGTTTGGGTTAGAATCGAGCACATTTAGGGTTAGAGTTTTGGTTAGAATTCGTTAGGGTTAGGGTTAGTGTAAGGGGTAGGGGTAGGGCGAGAGTGCATTTAGGGGTTGGGGTAGGGGTATGGTTAGGATTAGGGTTAGGGTTTGTGTTGGTAGAATCGAAGTTTAGGGTTAGGCGTAGGGTGAGGGTTGCCTTTTCGGTTACAGTCGAGTGCATTTAGGGTTAGTCTTAGTGTTGAGATTGACGATTTAGTGTTAGGGTTATAATCCAGCACATTAGGGTTAGAGTTATCGTTAGAATCCAGTGTATTTAGGGTTAGGATTAGGGATAGGGTTAGGTTTATGTTTAGGGTGAGGGTTAGAATCGAGTGCATTTAAGGACAGTGTTAGGGTTAGAGTTAGGTATAGGTTTAGCTTTTGTAGAATCGGGGGTCAGTGTTCGGGTGAGGGTTAGGATTAGGATTAGCGTTAGAATCAGCAGCATTTTTAGTGTTAGGGTTGGGGTTAGGGTCAGGGTTTGAGTGCATTTAGGGGTAGGGGAGGAGTTGGGTTAGGATTAGGGTTAGGCTTTGTGTTGGTAGAATCGAGGTTTTGGGTTAGGCTTAGGGTCAGGAGAGCATTTGGGGTCATAATTCAGAGCATTTGGGCTTAGGGTTAGGGTTGAAATTGATGATTTAGTTATAGCGTTAGAATCAGGCACATTTAGGGATAGAGTTATGATTAGAATTCAGTGCATTTAGGGTTAGGGTTAGGGTTAGGATTAGGTTTAGGGTCAGGGTTAGAATCGGGAGCATGAAGGATAGTGGTAGGGTTAGAGTTAGGTTTAGGGTTAGCTTTCGTAGAATCGAGGGTTAGGCTTAGGGTTAGGCTTAGGGTGAGGGTTAGGGTTAGAATCAAGCACAGATTTCGTGTTAGCGTTAGGGTGAGGATTAGGGTTAAAGTGTTTTTAGGGCTAGTGGAAGGGATAGGGTTAGGATTAGGGTTAAGGTTTGCGTTAGTAGAATCGAGGTTTTGGGTTAGGCTTAGGGTCAGGAGAGCATTTGGGGTCATAATTCAGAGCATTTGGGCTTAGGGTTAGTGTTGAAATTGATGATTTAGTTATAGCGTTAGAATCAGGCACATTTAGGGATAGAGTTATGATTAGAATTCAGTGCATTTAGGGTTAGGGTTAGGGTTATGGTTAGGTTTAGGGTCAGGGTTAGAATCGAGAGCATTAAGGATAGTGGTAGGGTTAGAGTTAGGTTGAGGGTTAGCTTTCGTAGAATCGAGGGTTAGGCTTAGGGTTAGGCTTAGGGTGAGGGTTAGGGTTAGAATCAAGCACAGTTTTAGTGTTAACGTTAGGGTGAGGATTAGGGTTATAGTGCTTTTAGGGCTAGTGGAAGGGATAGGGTTAGCATTAGGGGTAGCATTAGGTTGAGGGTCAGGGTTAAAATCGAGAGCATTTAAGGATAGTGCTAGGGTTAGAGTTAGGTTTATTAGGTTTAGCGTTCGCTTCCGTAGAATGGAGGGTTAAGCTTAATGTTAGGCTTAGGGTTAGGGTTAGGGTTAGAATCAGGCACATTTTTAGTGGTCTGCTTTCATCAGGGTATGGCTTAGAGTGCATTTAGGGGTAGGCGTAGGAGTAGGGTTAGGATTCGGATTAAGGTTTGTGTTGGTAGAATCGAGGTTTAGGGTTAGGCTTAGGGTGAGGAATGACTTTTGCGTTAGAGTCGAGTGCATTTAGGGTTAGGGAGAGTGTTGAAATTGACGATTTAGTGTTTGGGTTAGAATCGAGCACATTTAGGGTTAGAGTTTTGGTTAGAATTCGTTAGGGTTAGGGTTAGTGTAAGGGGTAGGGGTAGGGTGAGAGTGCATTTAGGGGTTGGGGTAGGGGTATGGTTAGGATTAGGGTTAGGGTTTGTGTTGGTAGAATCGAAGTTTAGGGTTAGGCGTAGGGTGAGGGTTGCCTTTTCGGTTACAGTCGAGTGCATTTAGGGTTAGTCTTAGTGTTGAGATTGACGATTTAGTGTTAGGGTTATAATCCAGCACATTAGGGTTAGAGTTATCGTTAGAATCCAGTGCATTTAGGGTTAGGATTAGGGATAGGGTTAGGTTTATGTTTAGGGTGAGGGTTAGAATGGAGTGCATTTAAGGACAGTGTTAGGGTTAGAGTTAGGTATAGGGTTAGCTTTCGTAGAATCGAGGGTCAGTGTTCGGGTGAGGGTTAGGATTAGGATTAGCGTTAGAATCAGCAGCATTTTTAGTGTTAGGGCTGGGGTTAGGGTCAGGGTTTGAGTGCATTTAGGGGTAGGGGAGGAGTTGGGTTAGGATTAGGGTTAGGGTTTGTGTTGGTAGAATCGAGGTTTTGGGTTAGGCTTAGGGTCAGGAGAGCATTTGGGGTCATAATTCAGAGCATTTGGGCTTAGGGTTAGTGTTGAAATTGATGATTTAGTTATAGCGTTAGAATCAGGCACATTTAGGGATAGAGTTATGATTAGAATTCAGTGCATTTAGGGTTAGGGTTAGGGTTAGGATTAGGTTTAGGGTCAGGGTTAGAATCGGGAGCATGAAGGATAGTGGTAGGGTTAGAGTGCGGTTTAGGGTTAGCTTTCGTAGAATCGAGGGTTAGGCTTAGGGTTAGGCTTAGGGTGAGGGTTAGGGTTAGAATCAAGCACAGTTTTAGTGTTAGCGTTAGGGTGAGGATTAGGGTTAAAGTGTTTTTAGGGCTAGTGGAAGGGATAGGGTTAGGATTAGGGTTAAGGTTTTCGTTAGTATAATCGAGGTTTTGGATTAGGCTTAGGGTCAGAAGAGCATTTGGGGTCATAATTCAGAGCATTTGGGCGTAGGGTTAGTGTTGAAATTGATGATTTAGTTATAGCGTTAGAATCAGGCCCATTTAGGGATAGAGTTATGATTAGAATTCAGTGCATTTAGGCTTGGGGTTAGGGTTAGGGTTAGGTTTAGGGTCAGGGTTAGAATTGAGAGCATTAAGGATAGTGCTAGGGTTAGAGTTAGGTTGAGGGTTAGCTTTCGTAGAATCGAGGGTTAGGCTTAGGGTTAGGCTTAGGGTGAGGTTAGGGTTAGAATCAAGCACAGTTTTAGTGTTAACGTTAGGGTGAGGATTAGGGTTAAAGTGATTTAGGGCTAGTGGAAGGGATAGGGTTAGCATTAGGGTTAGGATTAGGTTGAGGGTCAGGGTTAAAATCGAGAGCATTTAAGGATAGTGCTAGGGTTAGAGTTAGGTTTAGCGTTGGCTTCCGTAGAATGGAGGGTTAGGCTTAATGTTAGGCTTAGGGTTAGGGTTAGGATTAGAATCAGGCACATTTTTAGTGGTCTGCTTTCATCAGGGTATGGCTTAGAGTGCATTTAGCGGTAGGCGTAGGAGTAGGGTTAGGATTCGGGTTAAGGTTTGTGTTGGTAGAATCGAGGTTTAGGGTTAGGCTGAGGGTGAGGAATGACTTTTGGGTTAGAGTCGAGTGCATTTAGGGTTAGGGATAGTGTTGAAATTGACGATTTAGTGTTTGGGTTAGAATCGAGCACATTTAGGGTTAGAGTTTTGGTTAGAATTCGTTAGGGTTAGGGTTAGTGTAAGGGGTAGGGGTAGGGTGAGAGTGCATTTAGGGGTTGGGGTAGGGGTAGGGTTAGGATTAGGGTTAGGGTAGAATCGAAGTTTAGGGTTAGGGTTAGGGTGAGGATTGCCTTTTGGGTTAGAGTCGAGTGCATTTAGGGTTAGTCTTAGTGTTGAGATTGACGATTTAGTGTTAGGGTTATAATCCAGCACATTAGGGTTAGAGTTATGGTTAGAATCCAGTGCATTTAGGGTTAGGATTAGGGATAGGGTTAGGTTTATGTTTAGGGTGAGGGTTAGAATCGAGTGCATTTAAGGATAGTGTTAGGGTTAGAGTTAGGTATAGGGTTAGCTTTCGTAGAATCGAGGGTCAGTGTTCGGGTGAGGGTTAGGGTTAGGATTAAGGTTAGATTCAGGAGCATTTTTAGCGTTAGGGTTGGGGTTAGGGTCAGGGTTTGAGTGCATTTAGGGGTAGGGGAGGAGTTGGGTTAGGATTAGGGTTAGGCTTTGTGTTGGTAGAATCGAGGTTTTGGGTTTGGCTTAGGGTCAGGAGAGCATTTGGGGTCATAATTCAGAGCATTTGGGCTTAGGGTTAGTGTTGAAATTGATGATTTAGTTATAGCGTTAGAATCAGGCCCATTTAGGGATAGAGTTATGATTAGAATTCAGTGCATTTAGACTTAGGGTTAGGGTTAGGGTTAGGTTTAGGGTCAGGGTTAGAATCGGGAGCATGAAGGATAGTGGTAGGGTTAGAGTTAGGTTTAGGGTTAGCTTTCGTAGAATCGAGGGTTAGGCTTAGGGTTAGGCTTAGGGTGAGGGTTAGGGTTAGAATCAAGCATAGTTTTAGTGTTAGCGTTAGGGTGAGCATTAGGGTTAAAGTGCTTTTTGGGCTAGTGGAAGGGATAGGGTTAGGATTAGGGTTAAGGTTTGTGTTGGTAGAATCGAGGTTGAGGTTTAGTCTTAGGGTCAGGATTGCATTTTGGATCAGAATCGAGTGTATTTATTCTTTGGGTTAGTGTTCAAATTGACGATTTAGTGTTAGGGTTTGAATCGAGCACATTTAGGGTGAGTGTTATGCTTAGAATTCAGTGCATTTAGGGTTAGCGTTAGGGTTAGGGTTAGATTCAGGGTCAGGGTTAAAATCGAGAGCATTTAAGGATAGTGCTAGGGTTAGAGTTAGGTTTAGCGTTCGCTTTCGTAGAATCGAGGGTTAAGCTTAAGGTTAGGCTTAGGGTTAGGGTTAGGGTTAGAATCAGGCACATTTTTAGTGGTCTGCTTTTCATCAGGGTATGGCTTAGAGTGCATTAAGCGGTAGGCGTAGGAGTAGGGTTAGGATTAGGGTTAAGGTTTGTGTTGGTAGAATCGAGGTTTAGGGTTAGGCTTAGGGTGAGGAATGGCTTTTTGGTTAGAGTCGAGTGCATTTAGGGTTAGGGATAATGTTGAAATTGACAATTTAGTGTTAGGGTTAGAATCGACCACATTTAGGGATAGAGTTTTCGTTAGAATTCGTTAGGGTTAGGGTTAGTTGAAGGGGTAGGGGTAGGGTGAGAGTGCATTTAGGGGATGGGGTAGGGGTATGCTTAGGATTAGTGTTAGGGTTTGTGTTGGTAGAATCGAAGTTTAGGGTTAGTCGTAGGGTGAGGGTTGCCTTTTGGGTTAGAGTCGAGTGCATTTAGGGTTAGTCTTAGTGTTGAGATTGACGATTTAGTGTTAGGGTTATAATCCAGCACATTAGGGTTAGAGTTATCGTTAGAATCCAGTGTATTTAGGGTTAGGATTAGGGATAGGGTTAGGTTTATGTTTAGGGTGAGGGTTAGAATCGAGTGCATTTAAGGACAGTGTTAGGGTTAGAGTTAGGTATAGGGTTAGCTTTCGTAGAATCGAGGGTCAGTGTTCGGGTGAGGGTTAGGATTAGGATTAGCGTTAGAATCAGCAGCATTTTTAGTGTTAGGTTTGGGGTTAGGGTCAGGGTTTGAGTGCATTTAGGGGTAGGGGAGGATTTGGGTTAGGATTAGGGTTAGGGTTTGTGTTGGTAGAATCGAGGTTTTGGGTTAGGCTTAGGGTCAGGAGAGCATTTGGGGTCATAATTCAGAGCATTTGGGCTTAGGGTTAGGGTTCAAATTGATGATTTAGTTATAGCGTTAGAATCAGGCACATTTAGGGATAGAGTTATGATTAGAATTCAGTGCATTTAGGGTTAGGGTTAGGGTTAGGATTAGGTTTAGGGTCAGGGTTAGAATCGGGAGCATGAAGGATAGTGGTAGGGTTAGAGTTAGGTTTACGGTTAGCTTTCGTAGAATCGAGGGTTAGGCTTAGGGTTAGGCTTAGGGTGAGGGTTAGGGTTAGAATCAAGCACAGATTTCGTGTTAGCGTTAGGGTGAGGATTAGGGTTAAAGTGTTTTTAGGGCTAGTGGAAGGGATAGGGTTAGGATTAGGGTTAAGGTTTGCGTTAGTAGAATCGAGGTTTTGGGTTAGGCTTAGCGTCAGGAGAGCATTTGGGGTCATAATTCAGAGCATTTGGGCTTAGGGTTAGTGTTGAAATTGATGATTTAGTTATAGCGTTAGAATCAGGCACATTTAGGGATAGAGTTATGATTAGAATTCAGTGCATTTAGGGTTAGGGTTAGGGTTAGGGTTAGGTTTAGGGTCAGGGTTAGAATCGAGAGCATTAAGGATAGTGCTAGGGTTAGAGTTAGGTTGAGGGTTAGCTTTCGTAGAATCGAGGGTTAGGCTTAGGGTTAGGCTTAGGGTGAGGGTTAGGGTTAGAATCAAGCACAGTTTTAGTGTTAACGTTAGGGTGAGGATTAGGGTTAAAGTGCTTTTAGGGCTAGTGGAAGGGATAGGGTTAGCATTAGGGTTAGGATTAGGTTGAGGGTCAGGATTAAAATCGAGAGCATTTAAGGATAGTGCTAGAGTTAGAGTTAGCTTTAGCGTTCGCTTCCGTAGAATGGAGGGTTAGGCTTAATGTTAGGCTTAGGGTTAGGGTTAGGGTTAGAATCAGGCACATTTTTAGTGGTCTGCTTTCATCAGGGTATGGCTTAGAGTGCATTTAGGGGTAGGCGTAGGAGTAGGGTTAGGATTCGGGTTAAGGTTTGTGTTTGTAGAATCGAGGTTTAGGGTTAGGCTTAGGGTGAGGAATGACTTTTGGGTTAGAGTCGAGTGCATTTAGGGTTAGGGATAGTGTTGAAATTGACGATTTAGTGTTTGGGTTAGAATCGAGCACATTTAGGGTTAGAGTTTTGGTTAGAATTCGTTAGGGTTAGGGTTAGTGTAAGGGTTAGGGGTAGGGTGAGAGTGCATTTAGGGGTTGGGGTAGGGGTATGGTTAGGATTAGGGTTAGGGTTTGTGTTGGTAGAATCGAAGTTTAGGGTTAGGCGTAGGTTGAGGGTTGCCTTTTGGGTTAGAGTCGAGTGCATTTAGGGTTAGTCTTAGTGTGGAGATTGACGATTTAGTGTTTCGGTTATAATCCAGCACATTAGGGTTAGAGTTATCGTTAGAATCCAGTGTATTTAGGGTTAGGATTAGGGATAGGGTTAGGTTTATGTTTAGGGTGAGGGTTAGAATCGAGTGCATTTAAGGACAGTGTTAGGGTTAGAGTTAGGTATAGGGTTAACTTTTGTAGAATCGAGGGTCAGTGTTCGGGTGAGGGTTAGGATTAGGATTAGCGTTAGAATCAGCAGCATTTTTAGTGTTAGGGTTGGGGTTAGGGTCAGGGTTTGAGTGCATTTAGGGGTAGGGGAGGAGTTGGGTTAGGATTAGGGTTAGGGTTTGTGTTGGTAGAATCGAGGTTTTGGGTTAGGCTTAGGGTCAGGAGAGCATTTGGTGTCATAATTCAGAGCATTTGGGCTTAGGGTTGGTGTTGAAATTGATGATTTAGTTATAGCGTTAGAATCAGGCACATTTAGGGATAGAGTTATGATTAGAATTCAGTGCATTTAGAGTTAGGGTTAGGGTTAGGATTAGGTTTAGGGTCAGGGTTAGAATCGGGAGCATGAAGGATAGTGGTAGGGTTAGAGTTAGGTTTAGGGTTAGCTTTCGTAGAATCGAGGGTTAGGCTTAGGGTGAGGGTTAGGGTTAGAATCAAGCACAGATTTCGTGTTAGCGTTAGGGTGAGGATTAGGGTTAAAGTGTTTTTAGGGCTAGTGGAAGGGATAGGGTTAGGATTAGGGTTAAGGTTTGCGTTAGTAGAATCGAGGTTTTGGGTTAGGCTTAGGGTCAGGAGAGCATTTGGGGTCATAATTCAGAGCATTTGGGCTTAGGGTTAGTGTTGAAATTGATGATTTAGTTATAGCGTTAGAATCAGCCACATTTAGGGATAGAGTTATGATTAGAATTCAGTGCATTTAGGGTTAGGGTTAGGGTTAGGGTTAGGGTTAGGTTTAGGGTCAGGGTTAGAATCGAGAGCATTAAGGATAGTGCTAGGGTTAGAGTTAGGTTGAGGGTTAGCCTTCGTAGAATTGAGGGTTAGGCTTAGGGTTAGGCTTAGGGTGAGGGTTAGGGTTAGAATCAAGCACAGTTTTAGTGTTAACGTTAGGGTGAGGATTAGGGTTAAAGTGTTTTTAGGGCTAGTGGAAGGGATAGGGTTAGGATTAGGGTTAAGGTTTTCGTTAGTATAATCGAGGTTTTGGGTTAGGCTTAGGGTGAGGAGAGCATTTGGGGTCATAATTCAGAGCATTTGGGCTTAGGGTTAGTGTTGAAATTGATGATTTAGTTATAGCGTTAGAATCAGGCCCATTTAGGGATAGAGTTATGATTAGAATTCAGTGTATTTAGGCTTAGGGTTAGGGTTAGGGTTAGGTTTAGGGTCAGGGTTAGAATCGAGAGCATTAAGGATAGTGCTAGGGTTAGAGTTAGGTTGAGGGTTAGCTTTCGTAGAATCGAGGGTTAGGCTTAGGATAGGCTTAGGGTGAGGGTTAGGGTTAGAATCAAGCACAGTTTTAGTGTTAACGTTAGGGTGAGGATTAGGGTTAAAGTGATTTAGGGCTAGTGGAAGGGATAGGGTTAGCATTAGGGTTAGGATTAGGTTGAGGGTCAGGGTTAAAATCGAGAGCATTTAAGGATAGTGCTAGGGTTAGAGTTAGGTTTAGCGTTGGCTTCCGTAGAATGGAGGGTTAGGCTTAATGTTAGGCTTAGGGTTAGGGTTAGGATTAGAATCAGGCACATTTTTAGTGGTCTGCTTTCATCAGGGTATGGCTTAGAGTGCATTTAGCGGTAGGCGTAGGAGTAGGGTTAGGATTCGGGTTAAGGTTTGTGTTGGTAGAATCGAGGTTTAGGGTTAGGCTGAGGGTGAGGAATGACTTTTGGGTTAGAGTCGAGTGCATTTAGGGTTAGGGATAGTGTTGAAATTGACGATTTAGTGTTTGGGTTAGAATCGAGCACATTTAGGGTTAGAGTTTTGGTTAGAATTCGTTAGGGTTAGGGTTAGTGTAAGGGGTAGGGGTAGGGTGAGAGTGCATTTAGGGGTTGGGGTAGGGGTAGGGTTAGGATTAGGGTTAGGGTAGAATCGAAGTTTAGGGTTAGGGTTAGGGTGAGGATTGCCTTTTGGGTTAGAGTCGAGTGCATTTAGGGTTAGTCTTAGTGTTGAGATTGACGATTTAGTGTTAGGGTTATAATCCAGCACATTAGGGTTAGAGTTATGGTTAGAATCCAGTGCATTTAGGGTTAGGATTAGGGATAGGGTTAGGTTTATGTTTAGGGTGAGGGTTAGAATCGAGTGCATTTAAGGATAGTGTTAGGGTTAGAGTTAGGTATAGGGTTAGCTTTCGTAGAATCGAGGGTCAGTGTTCGGGTGAGGGTTAGGGTTAGGATTAAGGTTAGATTCAGGAGCATTTTTAGCGTTAGGGTTGGGGTTAGGGTCAGGGTTTGAGTGCATTTAGGGGTAGGGGAGGAGTTGGGTTAGGATTAGGGTTAGGCTTTGTGTTGGTAGAATCGAGGTTTTGGGTTTGGCTTAGGGTCAGGAGAGCATTTGGGGTCATAATTCAGAGCATTTGGGCTTAGGGTTAGTGTTGAAATTGATGATTTAGTTATAGCGTTAGAATCAGGCCCATTTAGGGATAGAGTTATGATTAGAATTCAGTGCATTTAGACTTAGGGTTAGGGTTAGGGTTAGGTTTAGGGTCAGGGTTAGAATCGGGAGCATGAAGGATAGTGGTAGGGTTAGAGTTAGGTTTAGGGTTAGCTTTCGTAGAATCGAGGGTTAGGCTTAGGGTTAGGCTTAGGGTGAGGGTTAGGGTTAGAATCAAGCATAGTTTTAGTGTTAGCGTTAGGGTGAGCATTAGGGTTAAAGTGCTTTTTGGGCTAGTGGAAGGGATAGGGTTAGGATTAGGGTTAAGGTTTGTGTTGGTAGAATCGAGGTTGAGGTTTAGTCTTAGGGTCAGGATTGCATTTTGGATCAGAATCGAGTGTATTTATTCTTTGGGTTAGTGTTCAAATTGACGATTTAGTGTTAGGGTTTGAATCGAGCACATTTAGGGTGAGTGTTATGCTTAGAATTCAGTGCATTTAGGGTTAGCGTTAGGGTTAGGGTTAGATTCAGGGTCAGGGTTAAAATCGAGAGCATTTAAGGATAGTGCTAGGGTTAGAGTTAGGTTTAGCGTTCGCTTTCGTAGAATCGAGGGTTAAGCTTAAGGTTAGGCTTAGGGTTAGGGTTAGGGTTAGAATCAGGCACATTTTTAGTGGTCTGCTTTTCATCAGGGTATGGCTTAGAGTGCATTAAGCGGTAGGCGTAGGAGTAGGGTTAGGATTAGGGTTAAGGTTTGTGTTGGTAGAATCGAGGTTTAGGGTTAGAATTAGGGTCAGTAATGGCTATTGGGTTAGAATTCAGTGCATTTAGGGTTAGGGATAATGTTGAAATTGACGATTTAGTGTTTGTGTTAGAATCGAGCACATTTAGGGTTAGAGTTTTGGTTAGAATTCGTTAGGGTTAGGGTAAGTGTAAGGGGTAGGGGTAGGGTTAGAGTGCATTTAGGGGTAGGGGTAGGGGTAGGGTTAGGATTAGGGTTAGGGTTTGTGTTGGTAGAATCGAAGTTTAGGGTTAGGCGTAGGGTGAGGATTGCCTTTTGGGTTACAAGTTAGTGCATTTAGAGTTAGGGTTAGTGTTGAGATTGACGATTTAGTGTTAGACTTAGAATCGAGCACATTAGGGTAAGAATTATGGCTAGAATCCACTATATTTAAGCTTAGGGTTAGGGTTAGGGTTTGTGTTGTTAGAATCGAGGTTTAGGTTTAGGCTTAGGGTCAGGATTGCCTTTGGGGTTAGAGTCGAGTGCATTTAGGGTTAGGCTTAGTGTTGAGATTGACGATTTAGTGTTAGTGTTATAATCGAGCACATTAGGGTTAGAGTTATGGTTAGAATCCAGTGCATTTAGGGTTAGGATTAGGGATAGGGTTAGGTTTATGTTTAGGGTGAGGGTTAGAATCGAGTGCATTTAAGGATAGTGTTAGGGTTAGAGTTAGGTATAGGGTTCGCTTTCGTAGAATCGAGGGTCAGTGTTCGGGTGAGGTTTAGGTTTAGGATTAAGGTTAGAATCAGGAGCATTTTTAGCGTTAGCGTTGGGGTTAGGGTCAGTGTTTGAGTGCCTTTAGGGTTAGGGGAGGAGTTGGGTTAGGGTTAGGGTTAGGGTTTGTGTTGGTAGAATCGAGGTTTCGGGTTAGGCTTAGGGTGAGGAATGGCTTTTGCGTTAGAGTCGAGTGCATTTAGGGATAGGGATAGTGTTGAAATTGACGATTTAGTGTTAGGGTTAGAATCGACCACATTTAGGGATAGAGTTTTCGTTAGAATTCTTTAGGGTTAGGGTTAGTTGAAGGGGTAGGGGTAGGGTGAGAGTGCATTTAGGGGTTGGGGTAGGGGTAGGGTTAGGATTAGGGTTAGGGTTTGTGTTGGTAGAATCGAAGTTTAGGGTTAGGCGTAGGGTGAGGATTGCCTTTTGGGTTTCAACTGAGTGCATTTAGAGTTAGGGTTAATGTTGCGATTGACGATTTAGTGTTAGACTTAGAATCGAGCACATTAGGGTTAGAGTTATGGCTAGAATCCACGATATTTAAACTTAGGGTTAGGGTTAGGGTTTGTGTTGCGAGAATCGAGGTTTAGGCTTAGGCTTAGGGTCAGGATTGCCTTTTGGGTTAGAGTCGAGTGCATTTAGGGTTAGGCTTAGTGTTGAGATTGACGATTTAGTTGTAGGGTTATAATCGAGCACATTAGGGTTAGAGTTATGGTTAGAATCCAGTGCATTTAGGGTGAGGATTAGGGATAGGGTTAGGTTTATGTTTAGGGTGAGGGTTAGAATCAAGTGCATTTAAGGATAGTGTTAGGGTTAGAGTTAGGTATAGGGTTAGCTTTCGTAGGATCTAGGGTCAGTGTTCGGGTGAGGGTTAGGGTTAGGATTAGGGTTAGAATCAGGAGCATTTTTAGCGTTAGGGTTGGGGTTAGGGTCAGGGTTTGAGTGCATTTAGGGGTAGGTGAGGAGTTGGGTTAGGATTAGGGTTAGGGTTTGTGTTGGTAGAATCGAGGTTTTGGGTTAGGCTTAGGGTCAGGAGAGCATTTGGGGTCATAATTCAGAGCATTTGGGCTTAGGGTTAGTTTTGAAATTGATGATTTAGTTATAGCGTTAGAATCAGCCACATTTAGGTATAGAGTTATGATTAGAATTCAGTGAATTTAGGGTTAGGGTTAGGGTTAGGGTTAGGTTTAGGGTCAGGGTTAGAATCGAGAGCATTAAGGATAGTGCTAGGTTTAGAGTTAGGTTTAGGGTTAGCTTTCGTAGAATCGAGGGTTAGGCTTAGGGTTCGGCTTAGGGTGAGGGTTAGGGTTAGAATCAAGCACAGTTTTAGTGTTAGCGTTAGGGTGAGCATTAGGGTTAAAGTGCTTTTAGGGCTAGTGGAAGGGATAGGGTTAGGATTAGGGTTAAGGTTTGTGTTGGTAGAATCGAGGTTTAGGTTTAGGCTTAGGGTCAGGATTGCATTTTGGATCACAATCGAGTGTATTTAGGCTTTGGGTTAGTGTTCAAATTGACGATTTAGTGTTAGGGTTTGAATCGAGCACATTTAGGGTGAGACTTATGATTAGATTTCAGTGCAAATAGGGTTAGCGTTAAGGTTAGGGTTAGGTTGAGGGTCAGGGTTAAAATCGAGAGCATTTAAGGATAGTGCTAGGGTTAGAGTTAGGTTTAGCGTTCACTTTCGTAGAATCGAGGGTTAGACTTAAGGTTAGGCTTAGGGATAGTGTTACGGCTAGAATCAGGCACATTTTTAGTGGTCTGCTTTGCATCAGGGTATGGCTTAGGGTGCATATAGGGGTAGCGTAGGAGTAGGGTTAGGATTAGGATTAAGGTTTGTGTTGGTAGAATCGAGGTTTAGGGTTAGGCTTAGGGTGAGGAATGGCTTTTGGGTTAGAGTCGAGTGCATTTAGGGTTAGGGATATTGTTGAAATTGACGATTTAGTGTTAGGGTTAGAATCGAGCACATTTAGGGTTAGAGTTTTGGTTAGAATTCGTTAGGGTTAGGCTTAGTGTAAGGAGTAGGGGTAGGGTGAGAGTGCATTTAGGGGTAGGGGTAGGGGTAGGGTTAGGATTAGGGTTAGGGTTTGTGTTGGTAGAATCGAAGTTTAGGGTTAGGCGTAGGGTGAGGATTGCCTTTTGGGTTACAACTGAGTGCATTTAGAGTTAGGGTTAGTGTTGAGATTGACGAGTTAGTGTTAGACTTAGAATCGAGCACATTAGGGTTAGAGTTATGGCTAGAATCCACTATATTTAAGCTTAGGGTTAGGGTTAGGGTTTTTGTTGGTAGAATCGAGGTTTAGGGTTAGGCTTAGGGTCAGGATTGCCTTTTGGGTTAGAATCGAATACATTTAGGGTTAGGCTTAGTGTTGAGATTGACGATTTAGTGTTAGGGTTATAATCGAGCACATTAGGGTTACAGTTATGGTTAGAATCCAGTGCATTTCGGGTTAGGATTAGGGATAGGGTTAGGTTTCTGTTTAGGGTGAGGGTTAGAATCGAGTGCATTTAAGGATAGTGTTAGGGTTAGAGTTAGGTATAGGGTTAGCTTTCGTACAATCGAGGGTTAGTGTTCGGGTGAGGGTTACGGTTAGGATTAGGGTTAGAATCAGGAGCATTTTTAGCGTTAGGGTTGGGGTTAGGGTCAGGGTTTGAGTGCATTTAGGGGTAGGGGAGGAGTTGGGTTAGAATTAGGGTTAGGGTTTGTGTTGGTAGAATCGAGGTTTTGGGTTAGGCTTAGGGTCAGGAGAGCATTTGGGGTCATAATTCAGAGCATTTGGGCTTAGGGTTAGTGTTGAAATTGATGATTTAGTTATAACGTTAGAATCAGGCACATTTAGGGATAGAGTTATGATTAGAATTCAGTGCATTTAGGGTTAGGGTTAGGTTTAGGGTTAGGGTTAGGTTTAGGGTCAGGGTTGGAATCGAGAGCATTAAGGATAGTGCTAGGGTTAGAGTTAGGTTTAGGGTTAGCTTTCGTAGAATCGAGGGTTAGGCTTAGGGTTAGCCTTAGGGTGAAGGTTAGGGTTAGAATCAATCACAGTTTTAGTGTTAGCGTTAGGGTGAGGATTAGGGTTAAAGTGCTTTTAGGGCTAGTGGAAGGGATAGGGTTAGGATTAGGGTTAAGGTTTGTGTTGGTAGAATCGAGGTTGAGGTTTACGCTTAGGGTCAGGATTGCATTTTGGATCAGAATCGAGTGTATTTATTCTTTGGGTTAGTATTCAAATTGACGATTTACTGTTAGGGTTTGAATCGAGCACATTTAGGGTGAGAGTTATGCTTAGAATTCAGTGCATTTAGGGTTCTCGTTAGGCTTAGGGTTAGGTTGAGGGTCAGGGTTAAAATCGAGAGCATTTAAGGATAGTGCTAGGGTTAGAGTTAGGTTTAGCGTTCGCTTTCGTAGAATCGAGGGTTAGGCTTAAGGTTAGCTTTAGGGATAGTGTTACGGCTAGAATCAGGCACATTTTTAGTGGTCGGCTTTGCATCAGGGTATGGCTTAGAGTGCATTTAGGGGTAGCGTAGGAGTAGGGTTAGGATTAGGATTAAGGTTTGTGTTGGTAGAATCGAGGTTTAGGGTTAGGCTTAGGGTCAGGAATGGCTATTGTGTTAGTATCCAGTGCATTTAGGGTTAGGGATAATGTTGAAATTGACGATTTAGTATTTGGGTTAGAATCGAGCACATTTAGGGTTAGAGTTTTGGTTAGAATTCGTTAGGGTTAGGGTTAGTGTAAGGGGTAGGGGTAGGGTTAGAGTGCATTTAGGGGTAGGGGTAGGGGTAGGGTTAGGATTAGGGTTAGGGTTTGTGTTGGTAGAATCGAAGTTTAGGGTTAGGCGTAGGGTGAGGATTGCCTTTTGGGTTACAACTGAGTGCATTTAGAGTTAGGGTTAGTGTTGAGATTGACGATTTAGTATTAGACTTAGAATCGAGCACATTAGGGTTAGAGTTATGGCTAGAATCCACTATATTTAAGCTTAGGGTTAGGGTTAGGATTTGTGTTGTTAGAATCGAGGTTTAGGTTTAGGCTTAGGGACAGGATTGCCTTTTGGGTTAGAGTCGAGTGCATTTAGGGTTAGGCTTAGTGTTGAGATTGACGATTTAGTGTTAGTGTTATAATCGAGCACATTAGGGTTAGAGTTATGGTTAGAATCCAGTGCATTTAGGGTTAGGATTAGGGATAGGGTTAAGTTTATGTTTAGGGTGAGGGTTAGAATCGAGTGCATTTAAGGATAGTGTTAGGGTTAGAGTTAGTTATACGGTTAGCTTTCGTAGAATCGAGGGTCAGGGTTCGGGTGAGGGTTAGGGTTACGATTAAGGTTAGAATCAGGAACATTTTTAGCGTTAGCGTTGGGGTTAGGGTCAGGGTTTGAGTGCATTTAGGGGTAGGGGCGTAGTTGGGTTAGGGTTAGGGTTAGGGTTTGTGTTGGTAGAATCGAGGTTTAGGGTTAGGCTTAGGGTGAGGAATGACTTTTGGGTTAGAGTCGAGTGCATTTAGGGTTAGGGATAGTGTTGAAATTGACGATTTAGTGTTAGGGTTAGAATCGACCACATTTAGGGATAGAGTATTGGTTAGAATTCGTTTCGGTTAGGGTTAGTGGAAGGGGTAGGGGTAGGGTGAGAGTGCATTTAGGGGTTGGGGTAGGGGTATGGTTAGGATTAGGGTTAGGGTTTGTGTTGGTAGAATCTAAGTTTATCGTTAGGCGTAGGGTGAGGATTGCCTTTTCGGTTACAACTGAGTGCATTTAGAGTTAGGGTTAATGTTGAGATTGACGATTTAGTGTTAGACTTAGAATCGAGCACATTAGGATTAGAGTTATGGCTAGAATCCACGATATTTAAACTTAGGGTTAGGGTTAGGGTTTCTGTTGGTAGAATCGATTTTTAGGCTTAGGCTTAGGGTCAGGATTGCCTTTTGGGTTAGAGTCGAGTGCATTTAGGGTTAGGCTTAGTGTTGAGATTGACGATTTAGTTGTAGGGTTATAATCGAGCACATTAGGGATAGAGTTATTGTTAGAATCCAGTGCATTTAGGGTTACTATTAGGGATAGGGTTAGGTTTATGTTTAGGGTGAGGGTTATTATCGAGTGCATTTAAGGATACTGTTAGGGTTAGAGTTAGGTATAGGGTTAGCTTTCGTAGAATCGAGGGTCAGTGTTCGGGTGAAGGTTAAGGTTAGGATTAGGGTTAGAATCAGGAGCATTTTTAGCGTTAGGGTTGCGGTTAGGGTCAGGGTGTGAGTGCATTTAGGGGTAGGGGAGGAGTTGGGTTAGGATTAGGGTTAGGGTTTGTGTTGGTAGAATCGAGGTTTTGGGTTAGGCTTAGGGTCATCAGAGCATTTGGGGTCATAATTCAGAGCATTTGGGCTTAGGGTTAGTGTTGAAATTGATGATTTTGTTATAGCGTTAGAGTCAGGCACATTTAGGGATAGAGTTATAATTAGAATTCAGTGCATTTAGGGTTAGGGTTATGGTGAGGGTTAGGTTTAGGGTCAGGGTTAGAATCGATAGCATTAAGGATAGTGCTAGGGTTAGAGTTAGGTTTAGGGTTAGCTTTCGTAGAATCGAGGGTTAGGCTTAGGGTTAGGCTTCGGGTGAGGGTTAGGGTTAGAATCAAGCACAGTTTCAGTGTTAGCGTTAGGGTGAGGATTAGGGTTAAAGTGCTTTTAGGGCTAGTGGAAGGGATAGGGTTAGGATTAGGGTTAAGGTTTGTGTTGGTAGAATCGAGGTTTAGGTTTAGGCTTAGGGTCAGGATTGCATTTTCGATCAGAATCGAGTGTATTTAGGCTTTGGGTTAGTGTTCAAAGTGACGATTTAGTGTCAGGGTTTGAATCGAGCACATTTAGGGTGAGACATGATTAGAATTCAGTGCATTTAGGGTTAGCGTTAGGGTTAGGGTTAGGTTGAGGGTCATGGTTAAAATCGAGAGAATTTAAGGATAGTGCTAGGGTTAGAGTTAGGTTTAGCGTTCGCTTTCGTAGAATCGAGGGTTAGGCTTAAGGTAAGGCTTAGGGATAGGGTTACGGCTAGAATCAGGCACATTTTTAGTGGTCTGCTTTGCATCAGGGTATGGCTTAGAGTCCATTTAGGGGTAGCGTAGGAGTAGGGTTAGGATTAGGATTAAGGTTTGTGTTGGTACAATCGAGGTTTAGGGTTAGGCTTAGGGTCAGGAATGGCTTTTGGATTAGAGTCGAGTGCATTTAGGGTTAGGGATAGTGTTGAAATTGACGATTTAGTGTTAGGGTTAGAATCGAGCACATTTAGGGTTAGAGTTTTGGTTAGAATTCGCTAGGGTTAGGGTCAGTGCAAGGGGTAGGGGTAGGGTGAGAGTGCATTAAGGGGTTGGGGTAGGGGTAGGGTTAGGATTAGGGTTAGGGTTTGTGTTGGTAGAGTCGAAGTTTAGGGTTAGGGGTAGGGTGAGGATTGCCTTGTGGGTTAGAGTCGAGTGCATTTAGGGTTAGGGATAGTGTTGAAATTGACGATTTAGTGTTTGGGTTAGAATGGAGCACATTTAGGGTTAGAGGTTTGGTTAGAATTCGTTAGGGTTAGGGTTAGTGTAAGGGGTAGGGGTAGGGTTAGAGTGCATTTAGGGGTATGTGTAGGGGTAGGGTTAGGATTAGGGTTAGGGTTTGTGTTGGTAGAATCGAAGTTTAGGGTTAGGCGTAGGGTGAGGATTGCCTTTTGGGTTACAACTGAGTGCATTAGAGTTAGGGTTAGTGTTGAGATTGACGATTTTGTGTTAGACTTAGAATCGAGCACATTAGGGTTAGAGTTATGGCTAGAATCCACTATATTTAAGCTTAGGGTTAGGGTTAGAGTTTGTGTTGGTAGAATCGAGGTTTAGGGTTAGGCTTAGGGTCAGGATTGCCTTTTGGGTTAGAGTCGAGTGCATTTAGGGTTAGGCTTAGTGTTGAGATTGAAGATTTAGTGTTAGGGTTATAATCCAGCACATTAGGGTTAGAGTTATGGTTAGAATCCAGTGCATTTCGGGTTAGGATTAGGGATAGGGTTAGGTTTATGTTTAGGGTGAGGGTTAGAATCGAGTGCATTTAAGGATAGTGTTGGGGTTAGAGATAGGTATAGGGTTAGCTTTCGTAGGATCTAGGGTCAGTGTTCGGGTGAGGGTTAGGGTTATTATTAGGGTTAGAATCAGGAGCATTTTTAGTGTTACGGTTGTTGTTAGGGTCAGTGTTTGAGTGCATTTAGGGGTAGGGGAGGAGTTGGGTTAGGATTAGGGTTAGGGTTTCTGTTGGTAGAATCGAGGTTTTGGGTTAGGCTTAGGGTCATCAGAGCATTTGGGGTCATAATTCAGAGCGTTTGGGCTTAGGGTTAGTGTTGAAATTGATGATTTAGTTATAGCGTTAGAGTCAGGCACATTTAGGGATAGAGTTATGATTAGAATTCAGTGCATTTAAGGTTAGGGTTAGGTTTAGGATTAGGGTTAGGTTTAGGGTTAGGGTTGGAATCGAGAGCATTAAGGATAGTGCTAGGGCTAGAGTTAGGTTTAGGGTTAGCTTTCGTAGAATCGAGGGTTAGGCTTAGGGTTAGGCTTAGCGTGAGGGTTAGGGTTAGAATCAAGCACAGTTTTAGTGTTAGCGTTAGGGTGAGGATTAGGGTTAAAGTGATTTTAGGGCTAGTGGAAGGGATAGGGTTAGGATTAGGGTTAAGGTTTGTGTTGGTAGAATCGAGGTTGAGGTTTAGGCTTAGGGTCAGGATTGCATTTTGGATCAGAATCGAGTGTATTTATTCTTTGGGTTAGTGTTCAAATTGACGATTTAGTGTTAGGGTTTGAATCGAGCACATTTAGGGTGAGAGTTATGCTTAGAATTCAGTGCATTTAGGGTTAGCGTTAGGGTTAGGGTTAGATTCAGGGTCAGGGTTAAAATCGAGAGCATTTAAGGATAGTGCTAGCGTTAGAGTTAGGTTTAGCGTTCGCTTTCGTAGAATCGAGGGTTAAGCTTAAGGTTAGGCTTAGGGATAGGGTTACGGCTAGAATCAGGCACATTTTTAGTGGTCTGCTTTGCATCAGGGTATGGCTTAGAGTCCATTTAGGGGTAGCGTAGGAGTAGGGTTACGATTAGGATTAAGGTTTGTGTTGGTACAATCGAGGTTTAGGGTTAGGCTTAGGGTCAGGAATGGCTTTTGGATTAGAGTCGAGTGCATTTAGGGTTAGGGATAGTGTTGAAATTGACGATTTAGTGTTAGGGTTAGAATCGAGCACATTTAGGGTTAGAGTTTTGGTTAGAATTCGCTAGGGTTAGGGTCAGTGTAAGGGGTAGGGGTAGGGTGAGAGTGCATTAAGGGGTTGGGGTAGGGGTAGGGTTAGGATTAGGGTTAGGGTTTGTGTTGGTAGAATCGAAGTTTAGGGTTAGGGGTAGGGTGAGGATTGCCTTTTGGGTTAGAGTCGAGTGCATTTAGGGTTAGGGATAGTGTTGAAATTGACGATTTAGTGTTTGGGTTAGAATGGAACACATTTAGGGTTAGAGGTTTGGTTTGAATTCGTTAGGGTTAGGGTTAGTGTAAGGGGTAGGGGTAGGGTTAGAGTGCATTTAGGGGTATGTGTAGGGGTAGGGTTAGGATTAGGGTTAGGGTTTGTGTTGGTAGAATCGAAGTTTAGGGTTAGGCGTAGGGTGAGGATTGCCTTTTGGGTTACAACTGAGTGCATTTAGAGTTAGGGTTAGTGTTGAGATTGACGATTTTGTGTTAGACTTAGAATCGAGCACATTAGGGTTAGAGTTATGGCTAGAATCCACTATATTTAAGCTTAGGGTTAGGGTTAGAGTTTGTGTTGGTAGAATCGAGGTTTAGGGTTAGGCTTAGGGTCAGGATTGCCTTTTGGGTTAGAGTCGAGTGCATTTAGGGTTAGGCTTAGTGTTGAGATTGAAGATTTAGTGTTAGGGTTATAATTGAGCACATTAGGGTTAGAGTTATGGTTAGAATCCAGTGCATTTCGGGTTAGGATAAGGGATAGGGTTAGGTTTATGTTTAGGGTGAGGGTTAGAATCGAGTGCATTTAAGGATAGTGTTGGGGTTAGAGATAGGTATAGGGTTAGCTTTCGTACAATCGAGGGTCAGTGTTCGGGTGAGGGTTACGGTTAGGATTAGGGTTAGAATCAGGAGCATTTTTAGCGTTAGGGTTGGGGTTAGGGTCATTGTTTGAGTGCATTTAGGGGTAGGGGAGGAGTTGGGTTAGGATTAGGGTTATGGTTTGTGTTGGTAGAATCGAGGTTTTGGGTTAGGCTTAGGGTCATCAGAGCATTTGGGGCCATAATTCAGAGCGTTTGGGCTTAGGGTTAGTGTTGAAATTGATGATTTAGTTATAGCGTTAGAGTCAGGCACATTTAGGGATAGAGTTATGATTAGAATTCAGTGCATTTAAGGTTAGGGTTAGGTTTAGGATTAGGGTTAGGTTTAGGGTCAGGGTTGGAATCGAGAGCATTAAGGATAGTGCTAGGGCTAGAGTTAGGTTTAGGGTTAGCTTTCGTAGAATCGAGGGTTAGGCTTAGGGTTAGGCTTAGCGTGAGGGTTAGGGTTAGAATCAAGCACAGTTTTAGTGTTAGCGTTAGGGTGAGGATTAGGGTTAAAGTGATTTTAGGGCTAGTGGAAGGGATAGGGTTAGGATTAGGGTTAAGGTTTGTGTTGGTAGAATCGAGGTTTAGGTTTAGGCTTAGGGTCAGGATTGCATTTTGGATCAGAATCGAGTGTATTTATTCTTTGGGTTAGTGTTCAAATTGACGATTTAGTGTTAGGGTTTGAATCGAGCACATTTAGGGTGAGAGTTATGCTTAGAATTCAGTGCATTTAGGGTTAGCGTTAGGGTTAGGGTTAGATTCAGGGTCAGGGTTAAAATCGAGAGCATTTAAGGATAGTGCTAGCGTTAGAGTTAGGTTTAGCGTTCGCTTTCGTAGAATCGAGGGTTAAGCTTAAGGTTAGGCTTAGGGTTAGGGTTAGGGTTGGAATCAGGCACATTTTTAGTGGTCTGATTTTCATCACGGTATGGCTTAGAGTGCATTAAGGGGTAGGCGTAGGAGTAGGGTTAGGATTACGGTTAAGGTTTGTGTTGGTAGAATCGAGGTTTAGGGTTAGGCTTAGGGTGAGGAATGGCTTTTGGGTTAGAGTCGAGTGCATTTAGGGTTAGGCTTAGTGTTGAGATTGACGATTGAGTGTTAGGGTTAGAATCGAGCACATTTAGGGTTAGAGTTTTGGTTAGAATTCGTTAGGGTTAGGCTTAGTGTAAGGAGTAGGGGTAGGGTGAGAGTGCATTTAGGGGTTGGGGTAGGGGTAGGGTTAGGATTAGGGTTAGGGTTTGTGTTGGTAGAATCGAAGTTTAGGGTTAGGCGTAGGGTGAGGATTGCCTTTTGGGTTGCAACTGAGTGCATTTAGAGTTAGGGTTAGTGTTGAGATTGACGATTTAGTGTTAGACTTAGAATCGAGCACATTAGGGTTAGAGTTATGGCTATAATCCACTATATTTAAGCTTAGGGTTAGGGTTAGGGTTTGTGTTGGTAGAATCGAGGTTTAGGCTTAGGCTTAGGGTCAGGATTGCCTTTTGGGTTAGAGTCGAGTGCATTTAGGGTTAGGCTTAGTGTTGAGATTGACGATTGAGTGTTAGGGTTATAATCGAGCACATTAGGGTTAGAGTTATGGTTAGAATCCAGTGCATTTAGGGTTAGGATTAGGGATAGGGTTAGGTTTATGTTTAGGGTGAGGGTTAGAATCGAGTGCATTTAAGGATAGTGTTCGGGTTAGAGTTAGGTATAGGGTTAGCTTTCGTAGGATCTAGGGTCAGTGTTCGGGTGAGGGTTAGGGTTAGGATTAGGGTTAGAATCAGGAGCATTTTTAGCGTTAGGGTTGGGGTTAGGGTCAGGGTTTGAGTGCATTTAGGGGTAGGGGAGGAGTTGGGTTAGGATTAGGGTTAGGGTTTGTGTTGGTAGAATCGAGGTTTTGGGTTAGGCTTAGGGTCAGGAGAGCATTTGGGGTCATAATTCAGAGCATTTGGGCTTAGGGTTAGTTTTGAAATTGATGATTTAGTTATAGCGTTAGAATCAGCCACATTTAGGGATAGAGTTATGATTAGAATTCAGTGCATTTAGGGTTAGGGTTAGGGTTAGGGTTAGGTTTAGGGTCAGGGTTAGAATCGAGAGCATTAAGGATAGTGCTAGGGTTAGAGTTAGGTTTAGGGTTAGCTTTCGTAGAATCGAGGGTTAGGCTTAGGGTTAGGCTTAGGGTGAGGGTTAGGGTTAGAATCAAGCAGAGTTTTAGTGTTAGCGTTAGGGTGAGCATTAGGGTTAAAGTGCTTTTAGGGCTAGTGGAAGGGATAGGGTTAGGATTAGGGTTAAGGTTTGTGTTGGTAGAATCGAGGTTTAGGTTTAGGCTTAGGGTCAGGGTTGCATTTTCGATCAGAATCGAGTGTATTTAGGCTTTGGGTTAGTGTTCAAAGTGACGATTTAGTGTCAGGGTTTGAATCGAGCACATTTAGGGTGAGACATGATTAGAATTCAGTGCATTTAGGGTTAGCGTTAGGGTTAGGGTTAGGTTGAGGGTCATGGTTAAAATCGAGAGAATTTAAGGATAGTGCTAGGGTTAGAGTTAGGTTTAGCGTTCGCTTTCGTAGAATCGAGGGTTAGGCTTAAGGTAAGGCTTAGGGATAGGGTTACGGCTAGAATCAGGCACATTTTTAGTGGTCTGCTTTGCATCAGGGTATGGCTTAGAGTCCATTTAGGGGTAGCGTAGGAGTAGGGTTACGATTAGGATTAAGGTTTGTGTTGGTACAATCGAGGTTTAGGGTTAGGCTTAGGGTCAGGAATGGCTTTTGGATTAGAGTCGAGTGCATTTAGGGTTAGGGATAGTGTTGAAATTGACGATTTAGTGTTAGGGTTAGAATCGAGCACATTTAGGGTTAGAGTTTTGGTTAGAATTCGCTAGGGTTAGGGTCAGTGCAAGGGGTAGGGGTAGGGTGAGAGTGCATTAAGGGGTTGGGGTAGGGGTAGGGTTAGGATTAGGGTTAGGGTTTGTGTTGGTAGAGTCGAAGTTTAGGGTTAGGGGTAGGGTGAGGATTGCCTTGTGGGTTAGAGTCGAGTGCATTTAGGGTTAGGGATAGTGTTGAAATTGACGATTTAGTGTTTGGGTTAGAATGGAGCACATTTAGGGTTAGAGGTTTGGTTAGAATTCGTTAGGGTTAGGGTTAGTGTAAGGGGTAGGGGTAGGGTTAGAGTGCATTTAGGGGTATGTGTAGGGGTAGGGTTAGGATTAGGGTTAGGGTTTGTGTTGGTAGAATCGAAGTTTAGGGTTAGGCGTAGGGTGAGGATTGCCTTTTGGGTTACAACTGAGTGCATTAGAGTTAGGGTTAGTGTTGAGATTGACGATTTTGTGTTAGACTTAGAATCGAGCACATTAGGGTTAGAGTTATGGCTAGAATCCACTATATTTAAGCTTAGGGTTAGGGTTAGAGTTTGTGTTGGTAGAATCGAGGTTTAGGGTTAGGCTTAGGGTCAGGATTGCCTTTTGGGTTAGAGTCGAGTGCATTTAGGGTTAGGCTTAGTGTTGAGATTGAAGATTTAGTGTTAGGGTTATAATCCAGCACATTAGGGTTAGAGTTATGGTTAGAATCCAGTGCATTTCGGGTTAGGATTAGGGATAGGGTTAGGTTTATGTTTAGGGTGAGGGTTAGAATCGAGTGCATTTAAGGATAGTGTTGGGGTTAGAGATAGGTATAGGGTTAGCTTTCGTAGGATCTAGGGTCAGTGTTCGGGTGAGGGTTAGGGTTATTATTAGGGTTAGAATCAGGAGCATTTTTAGTGTTACGGTTGTTGTTAGGGTCAGTGTTTGAGTGCATTTAGGGGTAGGGGAGGAGTTGGGTTAGGATTAGGGTTAGGGTTTCTGTTGGTAGAATCGAGGTTTTGGGTTAGGCTTAGGGTCATCAGAGCATTTGGGGTCATAATTCAGAGCGTTTGGGCTTAGGGTTAGTGTTGAAATTGATGATTTAGTTATAGCGTTAGAGTCAGGCACATTTAGGGATAGAGTTATGATTAGAATTCAGTGCATTTAAGGTTAGGGTTAGGTTTAGGATTAGGGTTAGGTTTAGGGTTAGGGTTGGAATCGAGAGCATTAAGGATAGTGCTAGGGCTAGAGTTAGGTTTAGGGTTAGCTTTCGTAGAATCGAGGGTTAGGCTTAGGGTTAGGCTTAGCGTGAGGGTTAGGGTTAGAATCAAGCACAGTTTTAGTGTTAGCGTTAGGGTGAGGATTAGGGTTAAAGTGATTTTAGGGCTAGTGGAAGGGATAGGGTTAGGATTAGGGTTAAGGTTTGTGTTGGTAGAATCGAGGTTGAGGTTTAGGCTTAGGGTCAGGATTGCATTTTGGATCAGAATCGAGTGTATTTATTCTTTGGGTTAGTGTTCAAATTGACGATTTAGTGTTAGGGTTTGAATCGAGCACATTTAGGGTGAGAGTTATGCTTAGAATTCAGTGCATTTAGGGTTAGCGTTAGGGTTAGGGTTAGATTCAGGGTCAGGGTTAAAATCGAGAGCATTTAAGGATAGTGCTAGCGTTAGAGTTAGGTTTAGCGTTCGCTTTCGTAGAATCGAGGGTTAAGCTTAAGGTTAGGCTTAGGGATAGGGTTACGGCTAGAATCAGGCACATTTTTAGTGGTCTGCTTTGCATCAGGGTATGGCTTAGAGTCCATTTAGGGGTAGCGTAGGAGTAGGGTTACGATTAGGATTAAGGTTTGTGTTGGTACAATCGAGGTTTAGGGTTAGGCTTAGGGTCAGGAATGGCTTTTGGATTAGAGTCGAGTGCATTTAGGGTTAGGGATAGTGTTGAAATTGACGATTTAGTGTTAGGGTTAGAATCGAGCACATTTAGGGTTAGAGTTTTGGTTAGAATTCGCTAGGGTTAGGGTCAGTGTAAGGGGTAGGGGTAGGGTGAGAGTGCATTAAGGGGTTGGGGTAGGGGTAGGGTTAGGATTAGGGTTAGGGTTTGTGTTGGTAGAATCGAAGTTTAGGGTTAGGGGTAGGGTGAGGATTGCCTTTTGGGTTAGAGTCGAGTGCATTTAGGGTTAGGGATAGTGTTGAAATTGACGATTTAGTGTTTGGGTTAGAATGGAACACATTTAGGGTTAGAGGTTTGGTTTGAATTCGTTAGGGTTAGGGTTAGTGTAAGGGGTAGGGGTAGGGTTAGAGTGCATTTAGGGGTATGTGTAGGGGTAGGGTTAGGATTAGGGTTAGGGTTTGTGTTGGTAGAATCGAAGTTTAGGGTTAGGCGTAGGGTGAGGATTGCCTTTTGGGTTACAACTGAGTGCATTTAGAGTTAGGGTTAGTGTTGAGATTGACGATTTTGTGTTAGACTTAGAATCGAGCACATTAGGGTTAGAGTTATGGCTAGAATCCACTATATTTAAGCTTAGGGTTAGGGTTAGAGTTTGTGTTGGTAGAATCGAGGTTTAGGGTTAGGCTTAGGGTCAGGATTGCCTTTTGGGTTAGAGTCGAGTGCATTTAGGGTTAGGCTTAGTGTTGAGATTGAAGATTTAGTGTTAGGGTTATAATTGAGCACATTAGGGTTAGAGTTATGGTTAGAATCCAGTGCATTTCGGGTTAGGATAAGGGATAGGGTTAGGTTTATGTTTAGGGTGAGGGTTAGAATCGAGTGCATTTAAGGATAGTGTTGGGGTTAGAGATAGGTATAGGGTTAGCTTTCGTACAATCGAGGGTCAGTGTTCGGGTGAGGGTTACGGTTAGGATTAGGGTTAGAATCAGGAGCATTTTTAGCGTTAGGGTTGGGGTTAGGGTCATTGTTTGAGTGCATTTAGGGGTAGGGGAGGAGTTGGGTTAGGATTAGGGTTATGGTTTGTGTTGGTAGAATCGAGGTTTTGGGTTAGGCTTAGGGTCATCAGAGCATTTGGGGCCATAATTCAGAGCGTTTGGGCTTAGGGTTAGTGTTGAAATTGATGATTTAGTTATAGCGTTAGAGTCAGGCACATTTAGGGATAGAGTTATGATTAGAATTCAGTGCATTTAAGGTTAGGGTTAGGTTTAGGATTAGGGTTAGGTTTAGGGTCAGGGTTGGAATCGAGAGCATTAAGGATAGTGCTAGGGCTAGAGTTAGGTTTAGGGTTAGCTTTCGTAGAATCGAGGGTTAGGCTTAGGGTTAGGCTTAGCGTGAGGGTTAGGGTTAGAATCAAGCACAGTTTTAGTGTTAGCGTTAGGGTGAGGATTAGGGTTAAAGTGATTTTAGGGCTAGTGGAAGGGATAGGGTTAGGATTAGGGTTAAGGTTTGTGTTGGTAGAATCGAGGTTTAGGTTTAGGCTTAGGGTCAGGATTGCATTTTGGATCAGAATCGAGTGTATTTATTCTTTGGGTTAGTGTTCAAATTGACGATTTAGTGTTAGGGTTTGAATCGAGCACATTTAGGGTGAGAGTTATGCTTAGAATTCAGTGCATTTAGGGTTAGCGTTAGGGTTAGGGTTAGATTCAGGGTCAGGGTTAAAATCGAGAGCATTTAAGGATAGTGCTAGCGTTAGAGTTAGGTTTAGCGTTCGCTTTCGTAGAATCGAGGGTTAAGCTTAAGGTTAGGCTTAGGGTTAGGGTTAGGGTTGGAATCAGGCACATTTTTAGTGGTCTGATTTTCATCACGGTATGGCTTAGAGTGCATTAAGGGGTAGGCGTAGGAGTAGGGTTAGGATTACGGTTAAGGTTTGTGTTGGTAGAATCGAGGTTTAGGGTTAGGCTTAGGGTGAGGAATGGCTTTTGGGTTAGAGTCGAGTGCATTTAGGGTTAGGCTTAGTGTTGAGATTGACGATTGAGTGTTAGGGTTAGAATCGAGCACATTTAGGGTTAGAGTTTTGGTTAGAATTCGTTAGGGTTAGGCTTAGTGTAAGGAGTAGGGGTAGGGTGAGAGTGCATTTAGGGGTTGGGGTAGGGGTAGGGTTAGGATTAGGGTTAGGGTTTGTGTTGGTAGAATCGAAGTTTAGGGTTAGGCGTAGGGTGAGGATTGCCTTTTGGGTTGCAACTGAGTGCATTTAGAGTTAGGGTTAGTGTTGAGATTGACGATTTAGTGTTAGACTTAGAATCGAGCACATTAGGGTTAGAGTTATGGCTATAATCCACTATATTTAAGCTTAGGGTTAGGGTTAGGGTTTGTGTTGGTAGAATCGAGGTTTAGGCTTAGGCTTAGGGTCAGGATTGCCTTTTGGGTTAGAGTCGGGTGCATTTAGGGTTAGGCTTAGTGTTGAGATTGACGATTGAGTGTTAGGGTTATAATCGAGCACATTAGGGTTAGAGTTATGGTTAGAATCCAGTGCATTTAGGGTTAGGATTAGGGATAGGGTTAGGTTTATGTTTAGGGTGAGGGTTAGAATCGAGTGCATTTAAGGATAGTGTTCGGGTTAGAGTTAGGTATAGGGTTAGCTTTCGTAGGATCTAGGGTCAGTGTTCGGGTGAGGGTTAGGGTTAGGATTAGGGTTAGAATCAGGAGCATTTTTAGCGTTAGGGTTGGGGTTAGGGTCAGGGTTTGAGTGCATTTAGGGGTAGGGGAGGAGTTGGGTTAGGATTAGGGTTAGGGTTTGTGTTGGTAGAATCGAGGTTTTGGGTTAGGCTTAGGGTCAGGAGAGCATTTGGGGTCATAATTCAGAGCATTTGGGCTTAGGGTTAGTTTTGAAATTGATGATTTAGTTATAGCGTTAGAATCAGCCACATTTAGGGATAGAGTTATGATTAGAATTCAGTGCATTTAGGGTTAGGGTTAGGGTTAGGGTTAGGTTTAGGGTCAGGGTTAGAATCGAGAGCATTAAGGATAGTGCTAGGGTTAGAGTTAGGTTTAGGGTTAGCTTTCGTAGAATCGAGGGTTAGGCTTAGGGTTAGGCTTAGGGTGAGGGTTAGGGTTAGAATCAAGCAGAGTTTTAGTGTTAGCGTTAGGGTGAGCATTAGGGTTAAAGTGCTTTTAGGGCTAGTGGAAGGGATAGGGTTAGGATTATTGTTAAGGTTTGTGTTGGTAGAATCGAGGTTTAGGTTTAGGCTTAGGGTCAGGATTGCATTTTGGATCAGAATCGAGTGTATTTAGGCTTTGGGTTAGTGTTCAAATTGACGATTTAGTGTTAGGGTTTGAATCGAGCACATTTAGGGTGAGACTTATGATTAGAATTCAGTGCAAATAGGGTTAGCGTTAAGGTTAGGGTTAGGTTGAGGGTCAGGGTTAAAATCGAGAGCATTTAAGGATAGTGCTAGGGTTAGAGTTAGGTTTAGCGTTCACTTTCGTAGAATCGAGGGTTAGACTTAAGGTTAGGCTTAGGGATAGTGTTACGGCTAGAATCAGGCACATTTTTAGTGGTCTGCTTTGCATCAGGGTATGGCTTAGGGTGCATATAGGGGTAGCGTAGGAGTAGGGTTAGGATTAGGATTAAGGTTTGTGTTGGTAGAATCGAGGTTTAGGGTTAGGCTTAGGGTGAGGAATGGCTTTTGGGTTAGAGTCGAGTGCATTTAGGGTTAGGGATATTGTTGAAATTGACGATTTAGTGTTAGGGTTAAAATCGAGCACATTTAGGGTTAGAGTTTTGGTTAGAATTCGCTAGGGTTAGGGTCAGTGTAAGGGGTAGGGGTAGGGTGAGAGTGCATTTAGGGGTTGGGGTAGGGGTAGGGTTAGGATTAGGGTTAGGGTTTGTGTTGGTAGAATCGAAGTTTAGGGTTAGGGGTAGGGTGAGGATTGCCTTTTGGGTTAGAGTCGAGTGCATTTAGGGTTAGGGATAGTGTTGAAATTGACGATTTAGTGTTTGGGTTAGAATGGAACACATTTAGGGTTAGAGGTTTGGTTAGAATTCGTTAGGGTTAGGGTTAGTGTAAGGGGTAGGGGTAGGGTTAGAGTGTATTTAGGGGTAGGGGTAGGGGTAGGGTTAGGATTAGGGTTAGGGTTTGTGTTGGTAGAATCGAAGTTTAGGGTTAGGCGTAGGGTGAGGATTGCCTTTTGGGTTACAACTGAGTGCATTTAGAGTTAGGGTTAGTGTTGAGATTGACGATTTTGTGTTAGACTTAGAATCGAGCACATTAGGGTTAGAGTTATGGCTAGAATCCACTATATTTAAGCTTAGGGTTAGGGTTAGAGTTTGTGTTGGTAGAATCGAGGTTTAGGGTTAGGCTTAGGGTCAGGATTGCCTTTTGGGTTAGAGTCGAGTGCATTTAGGGTTAGGCTTAGTGTTGAGATTGAAGATTTAGTGTTAGGGTTATAATCCAGCACATTAGGGTTAGAGTTATGGTTAGAATCCAGTGCATTTCGGGTTAGGATTAGGGATAGGGTTAGGTTTATGTTTAGGGTGAGGGTTAGAATCGAGTGCATTTAAGGATAGTGTTGGGGTTAGAGATAGGTATAGGGTTAGCTTTCGTAGAATCGAGGGTCAGTGTTCGGGTGAGGGTTAGGGTTAGGATTAGGGTTAGAATCAGGAGCATTTTTAGCGTTAGGGTTGGGGTTAGGGTCATTGTTTGAGTGCATTTAGGGGTAGGGGAGGAGTTGGGTTAGGATTAGGGTTAGGGTTTGTGTTGGTAGAATCGAGGTTTTGGGTTAGGCTTAGGGTCATCAGAGCATTTGGGGCCATAATTCAGAGCGTTTGGGCTTAGGGTTAGTGTTGAAATTGATGATTTAGTTATAGCGTTAGAGTCAGGCACATTTAGGGATAGAGTTATGATTAGAATTCAGTGCATTTAAGGTTAGGGTTAGGTTTAGGATTAGGGTTAGGTTTAGGGTCAGGGTTGGAATCGAGAGCATTAAGGATAGTGCTAGGGCTAGAGTTAGGTTTAGGGTTAGCTTTCGTAGAATCGAGGGTTAGGCTTAGGGTTAGGCTTAGGGTGAGGGTTAGGGTTAGAATCAAGCACAGTTTTAGTGTTAGCGTTAGGGTGAGGATTAGGGTTAAAGTGCTTTTAGGGCTAGTGGAAGGGATAGGGTTAGGATTAGGGTTAAGGTTTGTGTTGGTAGAATCGAGGTTTAGGTTTAGGCTTAGGGTCAGGATTGCATTTTGGATCAGAATCGAGTGTATTTATTCTTTGGGTTAGTGTTCAAATTGACGATTTAGTGTTAGGGTTTGAATCGAGCACATTTAGGGTGAGAGTTATGCTTAGAATTCAGTGCATTTAGGGTTAGCGTTAGGGTTAGGGTTAGATTCAGGGTCAGGGTTAAAATCGAGAGCATTTAAGGATAGTGCTAGCGTTAGAGTTAGGTTTAGCGTTCGCTTTCGTAGAATCGAGGGTTAAGCTTAAGGTTAGGCTTAGGGATAGGGTTACGGCTAGAATCAGGCACATTTTTAGTGGTCTGCTTTGCATCAGGGTATGGCTTAGAGTCCATTTAGGGGTAGCGTAGGAGTAGGGTTACGATTAGGATTAAGGTTTGTGTTGGTACAATCGAGGTTTAGGGTTAGGCTTAGGGTCAGGAATGGCTTTTGGATTAGAGTCGAGTGCATTTAGGGTTAGGGATAGTGTTGAAATTGACGATTTAGTGTTAGGGTTAGAATCGAGCACATTTAGGGTTAGAGTTTTGGTTAGAATTCGCTAGGGTTAGGGTCAGTGTAAGGGGTAGGGGTAGGGTGGGAGTGCATTAAGGGGTTGGGGTAGGGGTAGGGTTAGGATTAGGGTTAGGGTTTGTGTTGGTAGAATCGAAGTTTAGGGTTAGGGGTAGGGTGAGGATTGCCTTTTGGGTTAGAGTCGAGTGCATTTAGGGTTAGGGATAGTGTTGAAATTGACGATTTAGTGTTTGGGTTAGAATGGAACACATTTAGGGTTAGAGGTTTGGTTAGAATTCGTTAGGGTTAGGGTTAGTGTAAGGGGTAGGGGTAGGGTTAGAGTGCATTTAGGGGTATGTGTAGGGGTAGGGTTAGGATTAGGGTTAGGGTTTGTGTTGGTAGAATCGAAGTTTAGGGTTAGGCGTAGGGTGAGGATTGCCTTTTGGGTTACAACTGAGTGCATTTAGAGTTAGGGTTAGTGTTGAGATTGACGATTTTGTGTTAGACTTAGAATCGAGCACATTAGGGTTAGAGTTATGGCTAGAATCCACTATATTTAAGCTTAGGGTTAGGGTTAGAGTTTGTGTTGGTAGAATCGAGGTTTAGGGTTAGGCTTAGGGTCAGGATTGCCTTTTGGGTTAGAGTCGAGTGCATTTAGGGTTAGGCTTAGTGTTGAGATTGAAGATTTAGTGTTAGGGTTATAATCCAGCACATTAGGGTTAGAGTTATGGTTAGAATCCAGTGCATTTCGGGTTAGGATTAGGGATAGGGTTAGGTTTATGTTTAGGGTGAGGGTTAGAATCGAGTGCATTTAAGGATAGTGTTGGGGTTAGAGATAGGTATAGGGTTAGCTTTCGTAGAATCGAGGGTCAGTGTTCGGGTGAGGGTTAGGGTTATTATTAGGGTTAGAATCAGGATCATTTTTAGCGTTAGGGTTGGGGTTAGGGTCATTGTTTGAGTGCATTTAGGGGTAGGGGAGGAGTTGGGTTAGGATTAGGGTTAGGGTTTGTGTTGGTAGAATCGAGGTTTTGGGTTAGGCTTAGGTTCATCAGAGCATTTGGGGCCATAATTCAGAGCGTTTGGGCTTAGGGTTAGTGTTGAAATTGATGATTTAGTTATAGCGTTAGAGTCAGGCACATTTAGGGATAGAGTTATGATTAGAATTCAGTGCATGTAAGGTTAGGGTTAGGTTTAGGATTAGGGTTAGGTTTAGGGTCAGGGTTGGAATCGAGAGCATTAAGGATAGTGCTAGGGCTAGAGTTAGGTTTAGGGTTAGCTTTCGTAGAATCGAGGGTTAGGCTTAGGGTTAGGCTTAGCGTGAGGGTTAGGGTTAGAATCAAGCACAGTTTTAGTGTTAGCGTTAGGGTGAGGATTAGGGTTAAAGTGATTTTAGGGCTAGTGGAAGGGATAGGGTTAGGATTAGGGTTAAGGTTTGTGTTGGTAGAATCGAGGTTGAGGTTTAGGCTTAGGGTCAGGATTGCATTTTGGATCAGAATCGAGTGTATTTAGGCTTTGGGTTAGTGTTCAAATTGACGATTTAGTGTTAGGGTTTGAATCGAGCACATTTAGGGTGAGACTTATCATTAGAATTCAGTGCAAATAGGGTTAGCGTTAAGGTTAGGGTTTGGTTGAGGGTCAGGGTTAAAATCGAGAGCATTTAAGGATAGTGCTAGGGTTAGAGTTAGGTTTAGCGTTCGCTTTCGTAGAATCGAGGGTTAGACTTAAGGTTAGGCTTAGGGATAGTGTTACGGCTAGAATCAGGCACATTTTTAGTGGTCTGCTTTGCATCAGGGTATGGCTTAGGGTGCATATAGGGGTAGCGTAGGAGTAGGGTTAGGATTAGGATTAAGGTTTGTGTTGGTAGATTCGAGGTTTAGGGTTAGGCTTATGGTGAGGAATGGCTTTTGGATTAGAGTCGAGTGCATTTAGGGTTAGGGATAGTGTTGAAATTGACGATTTAGTGTTAGGGTTAGAATCGAGCACATTTAGGGTTAGAGTTTTGGTTAGAATTCGCTAGGGTTAGGGTCAGTGTAAGGGGTAGGGGTAGGGTGAGAGTGTATTAAGGGGTTGGGGTAGGGGTAGGGTTAGGATTAGGGTTAGGGTTTGTGTTGGTAGCATCGAAGTTTAGGGTTAGGGGTAAGGTGAGGATTGCCTTTTGGGTTAGAGTCGAGTGCATTTAGGGTTAGGGATAGTGTTGAAATTGACGATTTAGTGTTTGGGTTAGAATGGAACACATTTAGGGTTAGAGGTTTGGTTAGAATTCGTTAGGGTTAGGGTTAGTGTAAAGGGTAGGGGTAGGGTTAGAGTGTATTTAGGGGTAGGCGTAGGGGTAGGGTTAGGATTAGGGTTAGGGTTTGTGTTGGTAGAATCGAAGTTTAGGGTTAGGCGTAGGGTGAGGATTGCCTTTTGGGTTACAACTGAGTGCATTTAGAGTTAGGGTTAGTGTTGAGATTGACGATTTTGTGTTAGACTTAGAATCGAGCACATTAGGGTTAGAGTTATGGCTAGAATCCACTATATTTAAGCTTAGGGTTAGGGTTAGAGTTTGTGTTGGTAGAATCGAGGTTTAGTGTTAGGCTTAGGGTCAGGATTGCCTTTTGGGTTAGAGTCGAGTGCATTTAGGGTTAGGCTTAGTGTTGAGATTGAAGATTTAGTGTTAGGGTTATAATCCAGCACATTAGGGTTAGAGTTATGGTTAGAATCCAGTGCATTTCGGGTTAGGATTAGGGATAGGGTTAGGTTTATGTTTAGGGTGAGGGTTAGAATCGAGTGCATTTAAGGATAGTGTTGGGGTTAGAGATAGGTATAGGGTTAGCTTTCGTACAATCGAGGGTCAGTGTTCGGGTGAGGGTTACGGTTAGGATTAGGGTTAGAATCAGGAGCATTTTTAGCGTTAGGGTTGGGGTTAGGGTCATTGTTTGAGTGCATTTAGGGGTAGGGGAGGAGTTGGGTTAGGATTAGGGTTAGGGTTTGTGTTGGTAGAATCGAGGTTTTTGGGTTAGGCTTAGGGTCATCAGAGCATTTGGGGCCATAATTCAGAGCGTTTGGGCTTAGGGTTAGTGTTGAAATTGATGATTTAGTTATAGCGTTAGAGTCAGGCACATTTAGGGATAGAGTTATGATTAGAATTCAGTGCATGTAAGGTTAGGGTTAGGTTTAGGATTAGGGTTAGGTTTAGGGTCAGGGTTGGAATCGAGAGCATTAAGGATAGTGCTAGGGCTAGAGTTAGGTTTAGGGTTAGCTTTCGTAGAATCGAGGGTTAGGCTTAGGGTTAGGCTTAGCGTGAGGGTTAGGGTTAGAATCAAGCACAGTTTTAGTGTTAGCGTTAGGGTGAGGATTAGGGTTAAAGTGATTTTAGGGCTAGTGGAAGGGATAGGGTTAGGATTAGGGTTAAGGTTTGTGTTGGTAGAATCGAGGTTTAGGTTTAGGCTTAGGGTCAGGATTGCATTTTGGATCAGAATCGAGTGTATTTATTCTTTGGGTTAGTGTTCAAATTGACGATTTAGTGTTAGGGTTTCAATCGAGCACATTTAGGGTGAGAGTTATGCTTAGAATTCAGTGCATTTAGGGTTAGCGTTAGGGTTAGGGTTAGATTCAGGGTCAGGGTTAAAATCGAGAGCATTTAAGGATAGTGCTAGGGTTAGAGTTAGGTTTAGCGTTCGCTTTCGTAGAATCGAGGGTTAGACTTAAGGTTAGGCTTAGGGATAGTGTTACGGCTAGAATCAGGCACATTTTTAGTGGTCTGCTTTGCATCAGGGTATGGCTTAGGGTGCATATAGGGGTAGCGTAGGAGTAGGGTTAGGATTAGGATTAAGGTTTGTGTTGGTAGAATCGAGGTTTAGGGTTAGGCTTAGGGTGAGGAATGGCTTTTGGATTAGAGTCGAGTGCATTTAGGGTTAGGGATAGTGTTGAAATTGACGATTTAGTGTTAGGGTTAGAATCGAGCACATTTAGGGTTAGAGTTTTTGGTTAGAATTCGCTAGGGTTAGGGTCAGTGTAAGGGGTAGGGGGTAGGGTGAGAGTGCATTAAGGGGTTGGGGTAGGGGTAGGGTTAGGATTAGGGTTAGGGTTTGTGTTGGTAGAATCGAAGTTTAGGGTTAGGGGTAGGGTGAGGATTGCCTTTTGGGTTAGAGTCGAGTGCATTTAGGGTTAGGGATAGTGTTGAAATTGACGATTTAGTGTTTGGGTTAGAATGGAACACATTTAGGGTTAGAGGTTTGGTTAGAATTCGTTAGGGTTAGGGTTAGTGTAAGGGGGTAGGGGTAGGGTTAGAGTGTATTTAGGGGTAGGGGTAGGGGTAGGTTTAGGATTAGGGTTAGGGTTTGTGTTGGTAGAATCGAAGTTTAGGGTTAGGCGTAGGGGTGAGGATTGCCTTTTGGGTTACAACTGAGTGCATTTAGAGTTAGGGTTAGTGTTGAGATTGACAATTTTGTGTTAGACTTAGAATCGAGCACATTAGGGTTAGAGTTATGGCTAGACTCCACTATATTTAACCTTAGGGTTAGGGTTAGAGTTTGTGTTGGTAGAATCGAGGTTTAGGGTTAGGCTTAGGGTCAGGATTGCCTTTTGGGTTAGAGTCGAGTGCATTTAGGGTTAGGCTTAGTGTTGAGATTGAAGATTTAGTGTTAGGGTTATAATCCAGCACATTAGGGTTAGAGTTATGGTTAGAATCCAGTGCATTTCGGGTTAGGATTAGGGATAGGGTTAGGTTTATGTTTAGGGTGAGGGTTAGAATCGAGTGCATTTAAGGATAGTGTTGGGGTTAGAGATAGGTATAGGGTTAGCTTTCGTAGAATCGAGGGTCAGTGTTCGGGTGAGGGTTAGGGTTATTATTAGGGGTTAGAATCAGGATCATTTTTAGCGTTAGGGTTGGGGTTAGGGTCATTGTTTGAGTGCATTTAGGGGTAGGGGAGGAGTTGGGTTAGGATTAGGGTTAGGGTTTGTGTTGGTAGAATCGAGGTTTTGGGTTAGGCTTAGGGTCATCAGAGCATTTGGGGCCATAATTCAGAGCGTTTGGGCTTAGGGTTAGTGTTGAAATTGATGATTTAGTTTATAGCGTTAGAGTCAGGCACATTTAGGGATAGAGTTATGATTAGAATTCAGTGCATTTAAGGTTAGGGTTAGGTTTAGGATTAGGGTTAGGTTTAGGGTCAGGGTTGGAATCGAGAGCATTAAGGATAGTGCTAGGGCTAGAGTTAGGTTTAGGGTTAGCTTTCGTAGAATCGAGGGTTAGGCTTAGGGTTAGGCTTAGCGTGAGGGTTAGGGTTAGAATCAAGCACAGTTTTAGTGTTAGCGTTAGGGTGAGGATTAGGGTTAAAGTGATTTTAGGGCTAGTGGAAGGGATAGGGTTAGGATTAGGGTTAAGGTTTGTGTTGGTAGAATCGAGGTTTAGGTTTAGGCTTAGGGTCAGGATTGCATTTTGGATCAGAATCGAGTGTATTTATTCTTTGGGTTAGTGTTCAAATTGACGATTTAGTGTTAGGGTTTGAATCGAGCACATTTAGGGTGAGAGTTATGCTTAGAATTCAGTGCATTTAGGGTTAGCGTTAGGGTTAGGGTTAGATTCAGGGTCAGGGTTAAAATCGAGAGCATTTAAGGATAGTGCTAGCGTTAGAGTTAGGTTTAGCGTTCGCTTTCGTAGAATCGAGGGTTAAGCTTAAGGTTAGGCTTAGGGATAGGGTTACGGCTAGAATCAGGCACATTTTTAGTGGTCTGCTTTGCATCAGGGTATGGCTTAGAGTCCATTTAGGGGTAGCGTAGGAGTAGGGTTACGATTAGGATTAAGGTTTGTGTTGGTACAATCGAGGTTTAGGGTTAGGCTTAGGGTCAGGAATGGCTTTTGGATTAGAGTCGAGTGCATTTAGGGTTAGGGATAGTGTTGAAATTGACGATTTAGTGTTAGGGTTAGAATCGAGCACATTTAGGGTTAGAGTTTTGGTTAGAATTCGCTAGGGTTAGGGTCAGTGTAAGGGGTAGGGGTAGGGTGGGAGTGCATTAAGGGGTTGGGGTAGGGGTAGGGTTAGGATTAGGGTTAGGGTTTGTGTTGGTAGAATCGAAGTTTAGGGTTAGGGGTAGGGTGAGGATTGCCTTTTGGGTTAGAGTCGAGTGCATTTAGGGTTAGGGATAGTGTTGAAATTGACGATTTAGTGTTTGGGTTAGAATGGAACACATTTAGGGTTAGAGGTTTGGTTTGAATTCGTTAGGGTTAGGGTTAGTGTAAGGGGTAGGGGTTGGGTTAGAGTGCATTTAGGGGTATGTGTAGGGGTAGGGTTAGGATTAGGGTTAGGGTTTGTGTTGGTAGAATCGAAGTTTAGGGTTAGGCGTAGGGTGAGGATTGCCTTTTGGGTTACAACTGAGTGCATTTAGAGTTAGGGTTAGTGTTGAGATTGACGATTTTGTGTTAGACTTAGAATCGAGCACATTAGGGTTAGAGTTATGGCTAGAATCCACTATATTTAAGCTTAGGGTTAGGGTTAGAGTTTGTGTTGGTAGAATCGAGGTTTAGGGTTAGGCTTAGGGTCAGGATTGCCTTTTGGGTTAGAGTCGAGTGCATTTAGGGTTAGGCTTAGTGTTGAGATTGAAGATTTAGTGTTAGGGTTATAATCCAGCACATTAGGGTTAGAGTTATGGTTAGAATCCAGTGCATTTCGGGTTAGGATTAGGGATAGGGTTAGGTTTATGTTTAGGGTGAGGGTTAGAATCGAGTGCATTTAAGGATAGTGTTGGGGTTAGAGATAGGTATAGGGTTAGCTTTCGTAGAATCGAGGGTCAGTGTTCGGGTGAGGGTTAGGGTTATTATTAGGGTTAGAATCAGGATCATTTTTAGCGTTAGGGTTGGGGTTAGGGTCATTGTTTGAGTGCATTTAGGGGTAGGGGAGGAGTTGGGTTAGGATTAGGGTTAGGGTTTGTGTTGGTAGAATCGAGGTTTTGGGTTAGGCTTAGGGTCATCAGAGCATTTGGGGCCATAATTCAGAGCGTTTGGGCTTAGGGTTAGTGTTGAAATTGATGATTTAGTTATAGCGTTAGAGTCAGGCACATTTAGGGATAGAGTTATGATTAGAATTCAGTGCATGTAAGGTTAGGGTTAGGTTTAGGATTAGGGTTAGGTTTAGGGTCAGGGTTGGAATCGAGAGCATTAAGGATAGTGCTAGGGCTAGAGTTAGGTTTAGGGTTAGCTTTCGTAGAATCGAGGGTTAGGCTTAGGGTTAGGCTTAGCGTGAGGGTTAGGGTTAGAATCAAGCACAGTTTTAGTGTTAGCGTTAGGGTGAGGATTAGGGTTAAAGTGATTTTAGGGCTAGTGGAAGGGATAGGGTTAGGATTAGGGTTAAGGTTTGTGTTGGTAGAATCGAGGTTTAGGTTTAGGCTTAGGGTCAGGATTGCATTTTGGATCAGAATCGAGTGTATTTAGGCTTTGGGTTAGTGTTCAAATTGACGATTTAGTGTTAGGGTTTGAATCGAGCACATTTAGGGTGAGAGTTATGCTTAGAATTCAGTGCATTTAGGGTTAGCGTTAAGGTTAGGGTTAGGTTGAGGGTCAGGGTTAAAATCGAGAGCATTTAAGGATAGTGCTAGGGTTAGAGTTAGGTTTAGCGTTCGCTTTCGTAGAATCGAGGGTTAGACTTAAGGTTAGGCTTAGGGATAGTGTTACGGCTAGAATCAGGCACATTTTTAGTGGTCTGCTTTGCATCAGGGTATGGCTTAGAGTGCATATAGGGGTAGCGTAGGAGTAGGGTTAGGATTAGGATTAAGGTTTGTGTTGGTAGAATCGAGGTTTAGGGTTAGGCTTGGGGTGAGGAATGGCTTTTGGATTAGAGTCGAGTGCATTTAGGGTTAGGGATAGTGTTGAAATTGACGATTTAGTGTTAGGGTTAGAATCGAGCACATTTAGGGTTAGAGTTTTGGTTAGAATTCGCTAGGGTTAGGGTCAGTGTAAGGGGTAGGGGTAGGGTGAGAGTGTATTAAGGGGTTGGGGTAGTGGTAGGGTTAGGATTAGGGTTAGGGTTTGTGTTGGTAGAATCGAAGTTTAGGGTTAGGGGTAGGGTGAGGATTGCCTTTTGGGTTAGAGTCGAGTGCATTTAGGGTTAGGGATAGTGTTGAAATTGACGATTTAGTGTTTGGGTTAGAATGGAACACATTTAGGGTTAGAGGTTTGGTTAGAATTCGTTAGGGTTAGGGTTAGTGTAAAGGGTAAGGGTAGGGTTAGAGTGTATTTGGGGGTAGGCGTAGGGGTAGGGTTAGGATTAGGGTTAGGGTTTGTGTTGGTAGAATCGAAGTTTAGGGTTAGGCGTAGGGTGAGGATTGCCTTTTGGGTTACAACTGAGTGCATTTAGAGTTAGGGTTAGTGTTGAGATTGACGATTTTGTGTTAGACTTAGAATCGAGCACATTAGGGTTAGAGTTATGGCTAGAATCCACTATATTTAAGCTTAGGGTTAGGGTTAGAGTTTGTGTTGGTAGAATCGAGGTTTAGTGTTAGGCTTAGGGTCAGGATTGCCTTTTGGGTTAGAGTCGAGTGCATTTAGGGTTAGGCTTAGTGTTGAGATTGAAGATTTAGTGTTAGGGTTATAATCCAGCACATTAGGGTTAGAGTTATGGTTAGAATCCAGTGCATTTCGGGTTAGGATTAGGGATAGGGTTAGGTTTATGTTTAGGGTGAGGGTTAGAATCGAGTGCATTTAAGGATAGTGTTGGGGTTAGAGATAGGTATAGGGTTAGCTTTCGTACAATCGAGGGTCAGTGTTCGGGTGAGGGTTACGGTTAGGATTAGGGTTAGAATCAGGAGCATTTTTAGCGTTAGGGTTGGGGTTAGGGTCATTGTTTGAGTGCATTTAGGGGTAGGGGAGGAGTTGGGTTAGGATTAGGGTTAGGGTTTGTGTTGGTAGAATCGAGGTTTTGGGTTAGGCTTAGGGTCATCAGAGCATTTGGGGCCATAATTCAGAGCGTTTGGGCTTAGGGTTAGTGTTGAAATTGATGATTTAGTTATAGCGTTAGAGTCAGGCACATTTAGGGATAGAGTTATGATTAGAATTCAGTGCATTTAAGGTTAGGTTTAGGTTTAGGATTAGGGTTAGGTTTAGGGTCAGGGTTGGAATCGAGAGCATTAAGGATAGTGCTAGGGCTAGAGTTAGGTTTAGGGTTAGCTTTCGTAGAATCGAGGGTTAGGCTTAGGGTTAGGCTTAGCGTGAGGGTTAGGGTTAGAATCAAGCACAGTTTTAGTGTTAGCGTTAGGGTGAGGATTAGGGTTAAAGTGATTTTAGGGCTAGTGGAAGGGATAGGGTTAGGATTAGGGTTAAGGTTTGTGTTGGTAGAATCGAGGTTTAGGTTTAGGCTTAGGGTCAGGATTGCATTTTGGATCAGAATCGAGTGTATTTATTCTTTGGGTTAGTGTTCAAATTGACGATTTAGTGTTAGGGTTTGAATCGAGCACATTTAGGGTGAGAGTTATGCTTAGAATTCAGTGCATTTAGGGTTAGCGTTAGGGTTAGGGTTAGATTCAGGGTCAGGGTTAAAATCGAGAGCATTTAAGGATAGTGCTAGCGTTAGAGTTAGGTTTAGCGTTCGCTTTCGTAGAATCGAGGGTTAAGCTTAAGGTTAGGCTTAGGGATAGGGTTACGGCTAGAATCAGGCACATTTTTAGTGGTCTGCTTTGCATCAGGGTATGGCTTAGAGTCCATTTAGGGGTAGCGTAGGATTGGGTTACGATTAGGATTTAGGTTTGTGTTGGTACAATCGAGGTTTAGGGTTAGGCTTTGGGTCAGGAATGGCTTTTGGATTAGAGTCGAGTGCATTTAGGGTTAGGGATAGTGTTGAAATTGACGATTTAGTGTTAGGGTTAGAATCGAGCACATTTAGGGTTAGAGTTTTGGTTAGAATTCGCTAGGGTTAGGGTCAGTGTAAGGGGTAGGGGTAGGGTGGGAGTGCATTAAGGGGTTGGGGTAGGGGTAGGGTTAGGATTAGGGTTAGGGTTTGTGTTGGTAGAATCGAAGTTTAGGGTTAGGGGTAGGGTGAGGATTGCCTTTTGGGTTAGAGTCGAGTGCATTTAGGGTTAGGGATAGTGTTGAAATTGACGATTTAGTGTTTGGGTTAGAATGGAACACATTTAGGGTTAGAGGTTTGGTTAGAATTCGTTAGGGTTAGGGTTAGTGTAAGGGGTAGGGGTAGGGTTAGAGTGCATTTAGGGGTATGTGTAGGGGTAGGGTTAGGATTAGGGTTAGGGTTTGTGTTGGTAGAATCGAAGTTTAGGGTTAGGCGTAGGGTGAGGATTGCCTTTTGGGTTACAACTGAGTGCATTTAGAGTTAGGGTTAGTGTTGAGATTGACGATTTTGTGTTAGACTTAGAATCGAGCACATTAGGGTTAGAGTTATGGCTAGAATCCACTATATTTAAGCTTAGGGTTAGGGTTAGAGTTTGTGTTGGTAGAATCGAGGTTTAGGGTTAGGCTTAGGGTCAGGATTGCCTTTTGGGTTAGAGTCGAGTGCATTTAGGGTTAGGCTTAGTGTTGAGATTGAAGATTTAGTGTTAGGGTTATAATCCAGCACATTAGGGTTAGAGTTATGGTTAGAATCCAGTGCATTTCGGGTTAGGATTAGGGATAGGGTTAGGTTTATGTTTAGGGTGAGGGTTAGAATCGAGTGCATTTAAGGATAGTGTTAGGGTTAGAGATAGGTATAGGGTTAGCTTTCGTAGAATCGAGGGTCAGTGTTCGGGTGAGGGTTAGGGTTATTATTAGGGTTAGAATCAGGATCATTTTTAGCGTTAGGGTTGGGGTTAGGGTCATAGTGCATTTAGGGGTAGGGGAGGAGTTGGGTTAGGATTAGGGTTAGGGTTTGTGTTGGTAGAATCGAGGTTTTGGGTTAGGCTTAGGGTCATCAGAGCATTTGGGGCCATAATTCAGAGCGTTTGGGCTTAGGGTTAGTGTTGAAATTGATGATTTAGTTATAGCGTTAGAGTCAGGCACATTTAGGGATAGAGTTATGATTAGAATTCAGTGCATGTAAGGTTAGGGTTAGGTTTAGGATTAGGGTTAGGTTTAGGGTCAGGGTTGGAATCGAGAGCATTAAGAATAGTGCTAGGGCTAGAGTTAGGTTTAGGGTTAGCTTTCGTAGAATCGAGGGTTAGGCTTAGGGTTAGGCTTAGCGTGAGGGTTAGGGTTAGAATCAAGCACAGTTTTAGTGTTAGCGTTAGGGTGAGGATTAGGGTTAAAGTGATTTTAGGGCTAGTGGAAGGGATAGGGTTAGGATTAGGGTTAAGGTTTGTGTTGGTAGAATCGAGGTTTAGGTTTAGGCTTAGGGTCAGGATTGCATTTTGGATCAGAATCGAGTGTATTTATTCTTTGGGTTAGTGTTCAAATTGACGATTTAGTGTTAGGGTTTGAATCGAGCACATTTAGGGTGAGAGTTATGCTTAGAATTCAGTGCATTTAGGGTTAGCGTTAGGGTTAGGGTTAGATTCAGGGTCAGGGTTAAAATCGAGAGCATTTAAGGATAGTGCTAGCGTTAGAGTTAGGTTTAGCGTTCGCTTTCGTAGAATCGAGGGTTAAGCTTAAGGTTAGGCTTAGGGATAGGGTTACGGCTAGAATCAGGCACATTTTTAGTGGTCTGCTTTGCATCAGGGTATGGCTTAGAGTCCATTTAGGGGTAGCGTAGGAGTAGGGTTACGATTAGGATTAAGGTTTGTGTTGGTACAATCGAGGTTTAGGGTTAGGCTTAGGGTCAGGAATGGCTTTTGGATTAGAGTCGAGTGCATTTAGGGTTAGGGATAGTGTTGAAATTGACGATTTAGTGTTAGGGTTAGAATCGAGCACATTTAGGGTTAGAGTTTTGGTTAGAATTCGCTAGGGTTAGGGTCAGTGTAAGGGGTAGGGGTAGGGTGAGAGTGCATTAAGGGGTTGGGGTAGGGGTAGGGTTAGGATTAGGGTTAGGGTTTGTGTTGGTAGAATCGAAGTTTAGGGTTAGGGGTAGGGTGAGGATTGCCTTTTGGGTTAGAGTCGAGTGCATTTAGGGTTAGGGATAGTGTTGAAATTGACGATTTAGTGTTTGGGTTAGAATGGAACACATTTAGGGTTAGAGGTTTGGTTAGAATTCGTTAGGGTTAGGGTTAGTGTAAGGGGTAGGGGTAGGATTAGAGTGTATTTAGGGGTAGGGGTAGGGGTAGGGTTAGGATTAGGGTAAGGGTTTGTGTTGGTAGAATCGAAGTTTAGGGTTAGGCGTAGGGTGAGGATTGCCTTTTGGGTTACAACTGAGTGCATTTAGAGTTAGGGTTAGTGTTGAGATTGACGATTTTGTGTTAGACTTAGAATCGAGCACATTAGGGTTAGAGTTATGGCTAGAATCCACTATATTTAAGCTTAGGGTTAGGGTTAGAGTTTGTGTTGGTAGAATCGAGGTTTAGGGTTAGGCTTAGGGTCAGGATTGCCTTTTGGGTTAGAGTCGAGTGCATTTAGGGTTAGGCTTAGTGTTGAGATTGAAGATTTAGTGTTAGGGTTATAATCCAGCACATTAGGGTTAGAGTTATGGTTAGAATCCAGTGCATTTCGGGTTAGGATTAGGGATAGGGTTAGGTTTATGTTTAGGGTGAGGGTTAGAATCGAGTGCATTTAAGGATAGTGTTGGGGTTAGAGATAGGTATAGGGTTAGCTTTCGTAGAATCGAGGGTCAGTGTTCGGGTGAGGGTTACAGTTAGGATTAGGGTTAGAATCAGGATCATTTTTAGCGTTAGGGTTGGGGTTAGGGTCATTGTTTGAGTGCATTTAGGGGTAGGGGAGGAGTTGGGTTAGGATTAGGGTTAGGGTTTGTGTTGGTAGAATCGAGGTTTTGGGTTAGGCTTAGGGTCATCAGAGCATTTGGGGCCATAATTCAGAGCGTTTGGGCTTAGGGTTAGTGTTGAAATTGATGATTTAGTTATAGCGTTAGAGTCAGGCACATTTAGGGATAGAGTTATGATTAGAATTCAGTGCATTTAAGGTTAGGGTTAGGTTTAGGATTAGGGTTAGGTTTAGGGTCAGGGTTGGAATCGAGAGCATTAAGGATAGTGCTAGGGCTAGAGTTAGGTTTAGGGTTAGCTTTCGTAGAATCGAGGGTTAGGCTTAGGGTTAGGCTTAGCGTGAGGGTTAGGGTTAGAATCAAGCACAGTTTTAGTGTTAGCGTTAGGGTGAGGATTAGGGTTAAAGTGATTTTAGGGCTAGTGGAAGGGATAGGGTTAGGATTAGGGTTAAGGTTTGTGTTGGTAGAATCGAGGTTGAGGTTTAGGCTTAGGGTCAGGATTGCATTTTGGATCAGAATCGAGTGTATTTATTCTTTGGGTTAGTGTTCAAATTGACGATTTAGTGTTAGGGTTTGAATCGAGCACATTTAGGGTGAGAGTTATGCTTAGAATTCAGTGCATTTAGGGTTAGCGTTAGGGTTAGGGTTAGATTCAGGGTCAGGGTTAAAATCGAGAGCATTTAAGGATAGTGCTAGCGTTAGAGTTAGGTTTAGCTTTCGCTTTCGTAGAATCGAGGGTTAAGCTTAAGGTTAGGCTTAGGGATAGGGTTACGGCTAGAATCAGGCACATTTTTAGTGGTCTGCTTTGCATCAGGGTATGGCTTAGAGTCCATTTAGGGGTAGCGTAGGAGTAGGGTTACGATTAGGATTAAGGTTTGTGTTGGTACAATCGAGGTTTAGGGTTAGGCTTAGGGTCAGGAATGGCTTTTGGATTAGAGTCGAGTGCATTTAGGGTTAGGGATAGTGTTGAAATTGACGATTTAGTGTTAGGGTTAGAATCGAGCACATTTAGGGTTAGAGTTTTGGTTAGAATTCGCTAGGGTTAGGGTCAGTGTAAGGGGTAGGGGTAGGGTGGGAGTGCATTAAGGGGTTGGGGTAGGGGTAGGGTTAGGATTAGGGTTAGGGTTTGTGTTGGTAGAATCGAAGTTTAGGGTTAGGGGTAGGGTGAGGATTGCCTTTTGGGTTAGAGTCGAGTGCATTTAGGGTTAGGGATAGTGTTGAAATTGACGATTTAGTGTTTGGGTTAGAATGGAACACATTTAGGGTTAGAGGTTTGGTTAGAATTCGTTAGGGTTAGGGTTAGTGTAAGGGGTAGGGGTAGGGTTAGAGTGCATTTAGGGGTATGTGTAGGGGTAGGGTTAGGATTAGGGTTAGGGTTTGTGTTGGTAGAATCGAAGTTTAGGGTTAGGCGTAGGGTGAGGATTGCCTTTTGGGTTACAACTGAGTGCATTTAGAGTTAGGGTTAGTGTTGAGATTGACGATTTTGTGTTAGACTTAGAATCGAGCACATTAGGGTTAGAGTTATGGCTAGAATCCACTATATTTAAGCTTAGGGTTAGGGTTAGAGTTTGTGTTGGTAGAATCGAGGTTTAGGGTTAGGCTTAGGGTCAGGATTGCCTTTTGGGTTAGAGTCGAGTGCATTTAGGGTTAGGCTTAGTGTTGAGATTGAAGATTTAGTGTTAGGGTTATAATCCAGCACATTAGGGTTAGAGTTATGGTTAGAATCCAGTGCATTTCGGGTTAGGATTAGGGATAGGGTTAGGTTTATGTTTAGGGTGAGGGTTAGAATCGAGTGCATTTAAGGATAGTGTTGGGGTTAGAGATAGGTATAGGGTTAGCTTTCGTAGAATCGAGGGTCAGTGTTCGGGTGAGGGTTAGGGTTATTATTAGGGTTAGAATCAGGATCATTTTTAGCGTTAGGGTTGGGGTTAGGGTCATTGTTTGAGTGCATTTAGGGGTAGGGGAGGAGTTGGGTTAGGATTAGGGTTAGGGTTTGTGTTGGTAGAATCGAGGTTTTGGGTTAGGCTTAGGGTCATCAGAGCATTTGGGGCCATAATTCAGAGCGTTTGGGCTTAGGGTTAGTGTTGAAATTGATGATTTAGTTATAGCGTTAGAGTCAGGCACATTTAGGGATAGAGTTATGATTAGAATTCAGTGCATGTAAGGTTAGGGTTAGGTTTAGGATTAGGGTTAGGTTTAGGGTCAGGGTTGGAATCGAGAGCATTAAGGATAGTGCTAGGGCTAGAGTTAGGTTTAGGGTTAGCTTTCGTAGAATCGAGGGTTAGGCTTAGGGTTAGGCTTAGCGTGAGGGTTAGGGTTAGAATCAAGCACAGTTTTAGTGTTAGCGTTAGGGTGAGGATTAGGGTTAAAGTGATTTTAGGGCTAGTGGAAGGGATAGGGTTAGGATTAGGGTTAAGGTTTGTGTTGGTAGAATCGAGGTTTAGGTTTAGGCTTAGGGTCAGGATTGCATTTTGGATCAGAATCGAGTGTATTTATTCTTTGGGTTAGTGTTCAAATTGACGATTTAGTGTTAGGGTTTGAATCGAGCACATTTAGGGTGAGAGTTATGCTTAGAATTCAGTGCATTTAGGGTTAGCGTTAGGGTTAGGGTTAGATTCAGGGTCAGGGTTAAATCGAGAGCATTTAAGGATAGTGCTAGCGTTAGAGTTAGGTTTAGCGTTCGCTTTCGTAGAATCGAGGGTTAAGCTTAAGGTTAGGCTTAGGGATAGGGTTACGGCTAGAATCAGGCACATTTTTAGTGGTCTGCTTTGCATCAGGGTATGGCTTAGAGTCCATTTAGGGGTAGCGTAGGAGTAGGGTTACGATTAGGATTTAGGTTTGTGTTGGTACAATCGAGGTTTAGGGTTAGGCTTTGGGTCAGGAATGGCTTTTGGATTAGAGTCGAGTGCATTTAGGGTTAGGGATAGTGTTGAAATTGACGATTTAGTGTTAGGGTTAGAATCGAGCACATTTAGGGTTAGAGTTTTGGTTAGAATTCGCTAGGGTTAGGGTCAGTGTAAGGGGTAGGGGTAGGGTGGGAGTGCATTAAGGGGTTGGGGTAGGGGTAGGGTTAGGATTAGGGTTAGGGTTTGTGTTGGTAGAATCGAAGTTTAGGGTTAGGGGTAGGGTGAGGATTGCCTTTTGGGTTAGAGTCGAGTGCATTTAGGGTTAGGGATAGTGTTGAAATTGACGATTTAGTGTTTGGGTTAGAATGGAACACATTTAGGGTTAGAGGTTTGGTTAGAATTCGTTAGGGTTAGGGTTAGTGTAAGGGGTAGGGGTAGGGTTAGAGTGCATTTAGGGGTATGTGTAGGGGTAGGGTTAGGATTAGGGTTAGGGTTTGTGTTGGTAGAATCGAAGTTTAGGGTTAGGCGTAGGGTGAGGATTGCCTTTTGGGTTACAACTGAGTGCATTTAGAGTTAGGGTTAGTGTTGAGATTGACGATTTTGTGTTAGACTTAGAATCGAGCACATTAGGGTTAGAGTTATGGCTAGAATCCACTATATTTAAGCTTAGGGTTAGGGTTAGAGTTTGTGTTGGTAGAATCGAGGTTTAGGGTTAGGCTTAGGGTCAGGATTGCCTTTTGGGTTAGAGTCGAGTGCATTTAGGGTTAGGCTTAGTGTTGAGATTGAAGATTTAGTGTTAGGGTTATAATCCAGCACATTAGGGTTAGAGTTATGGTTAGAATCCAGTGCATTTCGGGTTAGGATTAGGGATAGGGTTAGGTTTATGTTTAGGGTGAGGGTTAGAATCGAGTGCATTTAAGGATAGTGTTGGGGTTAGAGATAGGTATAGGGTTAGCTTTCGTAGAATCGAGGGTCAGTGTTCGGGTGAGGGTTAGGGTTATTATTAGGGTTAGAATCAGGATCATTTTTAGCGTTAGGGTTGGGGTTAGGGTCATAGTGCATTTAGGGGTAGGGGAGGAGTTGGGTTAGGATTAGGGTTAGGGTTTGTGTTGGTAGAATCGAGGTTTTGGGTTAGGCTTAGGGTCATCAGAGCATTTGGGGCCATAATTCAGAGCGTTTGGGCTTAGGGTTAGTGTTGAAATTGATGATTTAGTTATAGCGTTCGAGTCAGGCACATTTAGGGATAGAGTTATGATTAGAATTCAGTGCATGTAAGGTTAGGGTTAGGTTTAGGATTAGGGTTAGGTTTAGGGTCAGGGTTGGAATCGAGAGCATTAAGGATAGTGCTAGGGCTAGAGTTAGGTTTAGGGTTAGCTTTCGTAGAATCGAGGGTTAGGCTTAGGGTTAGGCTTAGCGTGAGGGTTAGGGTTAGAATCAAGCACAGTTTTAGTGTTAGCGTTAGGGTGAGGATTAGGGTTAAAGTGATTTTAGGGCTAGTGGAAGGGATAGGGTTAGGATTAGGGTTAAGGTTTGTGTTGGTAGAATCGAGGTTTAGGTTTAGGCTTAGGGTCAGGATTGCATTTTGGATCAGAATCGAGTGTATTTATTCTTTGGGTTAGTGTTCAAATTGACGATTTAGTGTTAGGGTTTGAATCGAGCACATTTAGGGTGAGAGTTATGCTTAGAATTCAGTGCATTTAGGGTTAGCGTTAGGGTTAGGGTTAGATTCAGGGTCAGGGTTAAAATCGAGAGCATTTAAGGATAGTGCTAGCGTTAGAGTTAGGTTTAGCGTTCGCTTTCGTAGAATCGAGGGTTAAGCTTAAGGTTAGGCTTAGGGATAGGGTTACGGCTAGAATCAGGCACATTTTTAGTGGTCTGCTTTGCATCAGGGTATGGCTTAGAGTCCATTTAGGGGTAGCGTAGGAGTAGGGTTACGATTAGGATTAAGGTTTGTGTTGGTACAATCGAGGTTTAGGGTTAGGCTTAGGGTCAGGAATGGCTTTTGGATTAGAGTCGAGTGCATTTAGGGTTAGGGATAGTGTTGAAATTGACGATTTAGTGTTAGGGTTAGAATCGAGCACATTTAGGGTTAGAGTTTTGGTTAGAATTCGCTAGGGTTAGGGTCAGTGTAAGGGGTAGGGGTAGGGTGAGAGTGCATTAAGGGGTTGGGGTAGGGGTAGGGTTAGGATTAGGGTTAGGGTTTGTGTTGGTAGAATCGAAGTTTAGGGTTAGGGGTAGGGTGAGGATTGCCTTTTGGGTTAGAGTCGAGTGCATTTAGGGTTAGGGATAGTGTTGAAATTGACGATTTAGTGTTTGGGTTAGAATGGAACACATTTAGGGTTAGAGGTTTGGTTAGAATTCGTTAGGGTTAGGGTTAGTGTAAGGGGTAGGGGTAGGATTAGAGTGTATTTAGGGGTAGGGGTAGGGGTAGGGTTAGGATTAGGGTAAGGGTTTGTGTTGGTAGAATCGAAGTTTAGGGTTAGGCGTAGGGTGAGGATTGCCTTTTGGGTTACAACTGAGTGCATTTAGAGTTAGGGTTAGTGTTGAGATTGACGATTTTGTGTTAGACTTAGAATCGAGCACATTAGGGTTAGAGTTATGGCTAGAATCCACTATATTTAAGCTTAGGGTTAGGGTTAGAGTTTGTGTTGGTAGAATCGAGGTTTAGGGTTAGGCTTAGGGTCAGGATTGCCTTTTGGGTTAGAGTCGAGTGCATTTAGGGTTAGGCTTAGTGTTGAGATTGAAGATTTAGTGTTAGGGTTATAATCCAGCACATTAGGGTTAGAGTTATGGTTAGAATCCAGTGCATTTCGGGTTAGGATTAGGGATAGGGTTAGGTTTATGTTTAGGGTGAGGGTTAGAATCGAGTGCATTTAAGGATAGTGTTGGGGTTAGAGATAGGTATAGGGTTAGCTTTCGTAGAATCGAGGGTCAGTGTTCGGGTGAGGGTTACAGTTAGGATTAGGGTTAGAATCAGGATCATTTTTAGCGTTAGGGTTGGGGTTAGGGTCATTGTTTGAGTGCATTTAGGGGTAGGGGAGGAGTTGGGTTAGGATTAGGGTTAGGGTTTGTGTTGGTAGAATCGAGGTTTTGGGTTAGGCTTAGGGTCATCAGAGCATTTGGGGCCATAATTCAGAGCGTTTGGGCTTAGGGTTAGTGTTGAAATTGATGATTTAGTTATAGCGTTAGAGTCAGGCACATTTAGGGATAGAGTTATGATTAGAATTCAGTGCATTTAAGGTTAGGGTTAGGTTTAGGATTAGGGTTAGGTTTAGGGTCAGGGTTGGAATCGAGAGCATTAAGGATAGTGCTAGGGCTAGAGTTAGGTTTAGGGTTAGCTTTCGTAGAATCGAGGGTTAGGCTTAGGGTTAGGCTTAGCGTGAGGGTTAGGGTTAGAATCAAGCACAGTTTTAGTGTTAGCGTTAGGGTGAGGATTAGGGTTAAAGTGATTTTAGGGCTAGTGGAAGGGATAGGGTTAGGATTAGGGTTAAGGTTTGTGTTGGTAGAATCGAGGTTGAGGTTTAGGCTTAGGGTCAGGATTGCATTTTGGATCAGAATCGAGTGTATTTATTCTTTGGGTTAGTGTTCAAATTGACGATTTAGTGTTAGGGTTTGAATCGAGCACATTTAGGGTGAGAGTTATGCTTAGAATTCAGTGCATTTAGGGTTAGCGTTAGGGTTAGGGTTAGATTCAGGGTCAGGGTTAAAATCGAGAGCATTTAAGGATAGTGCTAGCGTTAGAGTTAGGTTTAGCTTTCGCTTTCGTAGAATCGAGGGTTAAGCTTAAGGTTAGGCTTAGGGATAGGGTTACGGCTAGAATCAGGCACATTTTTAGTGGTCTGCTTTGCATCAGGGTATGGCTTAGAGTCCATTTAGGGGTAGCGTAGGAGTAGGGTTACGATTAGGATTAAGGTTTGTGTTGGTACAATCGAGGTTTAGGGTTAGGCTTAGGGTCAGGAATGGCTTTTGGATTAGAGTCGAGTGCATTTAGGGTTAGGGATAGTGTTGAAATTGACGATTTAGTGTTAGGGTTAGAATCGAGCACATTTAGGGTTAGAGTTTTGGTTAGAATTCGCTAGGGTTAGGGTCAGTGTAAGGGGTAGGGGTAGGGTGGGAGTGCATTAAGGGGTTGGGGTAGGGGTAGGGTTAGGATTAGGGTTAGGGTTTGTGTTGGTAGAATCGAAGTTTAGGGTTAGGGGTAGGGTGAGGATTGCCTTTTGGGTTAGAGTCGAGTGCATTTAGGGTTAGGGATAGTGTTGAAATTGACGATTTAGTGTTTGGGTTAGAATGGAACACATTTAGGGTTAGAGGTTTGGTTAGAATTCGTTAGGGTTAGGGTTAGTGTAAGGGGTAGGGGTAGGGTTAGAGTGCATTTAGGGGTATGTGTAGGGGTAGGGTTAGGATTAGGGTTAGGGTTTGTGTTGGTAGAATCGAAGTTTAGGGTTAGGCGTAGGGTGAGGATTGCCTTTTGGGTTACAACTGAGTGCATTTAGAGTTAGGGTTAGTGTTGAGATTGACGATTTTGTGTTAGACTTAGAATCGAGCACATTAGGGTTAGAGTTATGGCTAGAATCCACTATATTTAAGCTTAGGGTTAGGGTTAGAGTTTGTGTTGGTAGAATCGAGGTTTAGGGTTAGGCTTAGGGTCAGGATTGCCTTTTGGGTTAGAGTCGAGTGCATTTAGGGTTAGGCTTAGTGTTGAGATTGAAGATTTAGTGTTAGGGTTATAATCCAGCACATTAGGGTTAGAGTTATGGTTAGAATCCAGTGCATTTCGGGTTAGGATTAGGGATAGGGTTAGGTTTATGTTTAGGGTGAGGGTTAGAATCGAGTGCATTTAAGGATAGTGTTGGGGTTAGAGATAGGTATAGGGTTAGCTTTCGTAGAATCGAGGGTCAGTGTTCGGGTGAGGGTTAGGGTTATTATTAGGGTTAGAATCAGGATCATTTTTAGCGTTAGGGTTGGGGTTAGGGTCATTGTTTGAGTGCATTTAGGGGTAGGGGAGGAGTTGGGTTAGGATTAGGGTTAGGGTTTGTGTTGGTAGAATCGAGGTTTTGGGTTAGGCTTAGGGTCATCAGAGCATTTGGGGCCATAATTCAGAGCGTTTGGGCTTAGGGTTAGTGTTGAAATTGATGATTTAGTTATAGCGTTAGAGTCAGGCACATTTAGGGATAGAGTTATGATTAGAATTCAGTGCATGTAAGGTTAGGGTTAGGTTTAGGATTAGGGTTAGGTTTAGGGTCAGGGTTGGAATCGAGAGCATTAAGGATAGTGCTAGGGCTAGAGTTAGGTTTAGGGTTAGCTTTCGTAGAATCGAGGGTTAGGCTTAGGGTTAGGCTTAGCGTGAGGGTTAGGGTTAGAATCAAGCACAGTTTTAGTGTTAGCGTTAGGGTGAGGATTAGGGTTAAAGTGATTTTAGGGCTAGTGGAAGGGATAGGGTTAGGATTAGGGTTAAGGTTTGTGTTGGTAGAATCGAGGTTTAGGTTTAGGCTTAGGGTCAGGATTGCATTTTGGATCAGAATCGAGTGTATTTATTCTTTGGGTTAGTGTTCAAATTGACGATTTAGTGTTAGGGTTTGAATCGAGCACATTTAGGGTGAGAGTTATGCTTAGAATTCAGTGCATTTAGGGTTAGCGTTAGGGTTAGGGTTAGATTCAGGGTCAGGGTTAAAATCGAGAGCATTTAAGGATAGTGCTAGCGTTAGAGTTAGGTTTAGCGTTCGCTTTCGTAGAATCGAGGGTTAAGCTTAAGGTTAGGCTTAGGGATAGGGTTACGGCTAGAATCAGGCACATTTTTAGTGGTCTGCTTTGCATCAGGGTATGGCTTAGAGTCCATTTAGGGGTAGCGTAGGAGTAGGGTTACGATTAGGATTTAGGTTTGTGTTGGTACAATCGAGGTTTAGGGTTAGGCTTTGGGTCAGGAATGGCTTTTGGATTAGAGTCGAGTGCATTTAGGGTTAGGGATAGTGTTGAAATTGACGATTTAGTGTTAGGGTTAGAATCGAGCACATTTAGGGTTAGAGTTTTGGTTAGAATTCGCTAGGGTTAGGGTCAGTGTAAGGGGTAGGGGTAGGGTGGGAGTGCATTAAGGGGTTGGGGTAGGGGTAGGGTTAGGATTAGGGTTAGGGTTTGTGTTGGTAGAATCGAAGTTTAGGGTTAGGGGTAGGGTGAGGATTGCCTTTTGGGTTAGAGTCGAGTGCATTTAGGGTTAGGGATAGTGTTGAAATTGACGATTTAGTGTTTGGGTTAGAATGGAACACATTTAGGGTTAGAGGTTTGGTTAGAATTCGTTAGGGTTAGGGTTAGTGTAAGGGGTAGGGGTAGGGTTAGAGTGCATTTAGGGGTATGTGTAGGGGTAGGGTTAGGATTAGGGTTAGGGTTTGTGTTGGTAGAATCGAAGTTTAGGGTTAGGCGTAGGGTGAGGATTGCCTTTTGGGTTACAACTGAGTGCATTTAGAGTTAGGGTTAGTGTTGAGATTGACGATTTTGTGTTAGACTTAGAATCGAGCACATTAGGGTTAGAGTTATGGCTAGAATCCACTATATTTAAGCTTAGGGTTAGGGTTAGAGTTTGTGTTGGTAGAATCGAGGTTTAGGGTTAGGCTTAGGGTCAGGATTGCCTTTTGGGTTAGAGTCGAGTGCATTTAGGGTTAGGCTTAGTGTTGAGATTGAAGATTTAGTGTTAGGGTTATAATCCAGCACATTAGGGTTAGAGTTATGGTTAGAATCCAGTGCATTTCGGGTTAGGATTAGGGATAGGGTTAGGTTTATGTTTAGGGTGAGGGTTAGAATCGAGTGCATTTAAGGATAGTGTTGGGGTTAGAGATAGGTATAGGGTTAGCTTTCGTAGAATCGAGGGTCAGTGTTCGGGTGAGGGTTAGGGTTATTATTAGGGTTAGAATCAGGATCATTTTTAGCGTTAGGGTTGGGGTTAGGGTCATAGTGCATTTAGGGGTAGGGGAGGAGTTGGGTTAGGATTAGGGTTAGGGTTTGTGTTGGTAGAATCGAGGTTTTGGGTTAGGCTTAGGGTCATCAGAGCATTTGGGGCCATAATTCAGAGCGTTTGGGCTTAGGGTTAGTGTTGAAATTGATGATTTAGTTATAGCGTTCGAGTCAGGCACATTTAGGGATAGAGTTATGATTAGAATTCAGTGCATGTAAGGTTAGGGTTAGGTTTAGGATTAGGGTTAGGTTTAGGGTCAGGGTTGGAATCGAGAGCATTAAGGATAGTGCTAGGGCTAGAGTTAGGTTTAGGGTTAGCTTTCGTAGAATCGAGGGTTAGGCTTAGGGTTAGGCTTAGCGTGAGGGTTAGGGTTAGAATCAAGCACAGTTTTAGTGTTAGCGTTAGGGTGAGGATTAGGGTTAAAGTGATTTTAGGGCTAGTGGAAGGGATAGGGTTAGGATTAGGGTTAAGGTTTGTGTTGGTAGAATCGAGGTTTAGGTTTAGGCTTAGGGTCAGGATTGCATTTTGGATCAGAATCGAGTGTATTTATTCTTTGGGTTAGTGTTCAAATTGACGATTTAGTGTTAGGGTTTGAATCGAGCACATTTAGGGTGAGAGTTATGCTTAGAATTCAGTGCATTTAGGGTTAGCGTTAGGGTTAGGGTTAGATTCAGGGTCAGGGTTAAAATCGAGAGCATTTAAGGATAGTGCTAGCGTTAGAGTTAGGTTTAGCGTTCGCTTTCGTAGAATCGAGGGTTAAGCTTAAGGTTAGGCTTAGGGATAGGGTTACGGCTAGAATCAGGCACATTTTTAGTGGTCTGCTTTGCATCAGGGTATGGCTTAGAGTCCATTTAGGGGTAGCGTAGGAGTAGGGTTACGATTAGGATTAAGGTTTGTGTTGGTACAATCGAGGTTTAGGGTTAGGCTTAGGGTCAGGAATGGCTTTTGGATTAGAGTCGAGTGCATTTAGGGTTAGGGATAGTGTTGAAATTGACGATTTAGTGTTAGGGTTAGAATCGAGCACATTTAGGGTTAGAGTTTTGGTTAGAATTCGCTAGGGTTAGGGTCAGTGTAAGGGGTAGGGGTAGGGTGGGAGTGCATTAAGGGGTTGGGGTAGGGGTAGGGTTAGGATTAGGGTTAGGGTTTGTGTTGGTAGAATCGAAGTTTAGGGTTAGGGGTAGGGTGAGGATTGCCTTTTGGGTTAGAGTCGAGTGCATTTAGGGTTAGGGATAGTGTTGAAATTGACGATTTAGTGTTTGGGTTAGAATGGAACACATTTAGGGTTAGAGGTTTGGTTAGAATTCGTTAGGGTTAGGGTTAGTGTAAGGGGTAGGGGTAGGGTTAGAGTGCATTTAGGGGTATGTGTAGGGGTAGGGTTAGGATTTGGGTTAGGGTTTGTGTTGGTAGAATCGAAGTTTAGGGTTAGGCGTAGGGTGAGGATTGCCTTTTGGGTTACAACTGAGTGCATTTAGAGTTAGGGTTAGTGTTGAGATTGACGATTTTGTGTTAGACTTAGAATCGAGCACATTAGGGTTAGAGTTATGGCTAGAATCCACTATATTTAAGCTTAGGGTTAGGGTTAGAGTTTGTGTTGGTAGAATCGAGGTTTAGGGTTAGGCTTAGGGTCAGGATTGCCTTTTGGGTTAGAGTCGAGTGCATTTAGGGTTAGGCTTAGTGTTGAGATTGAAGATTTAGTGTTAGGGTTATAATCCAGCACATTAGGGTTAGAGTTATGGTTAGAATCCAGTGCATTTCGGGTTAGGATTAGGGATAGGGTTAGGTTTATGTTTAGGGTGAGGGTTAGAATCGAGTGCATTTAAGGATAGTGTTGGGGTTAGAGATAGGTATAGGGTTAGCTTTCGTACAATCGAGGGTCAGTGTTCGGGTGAGGGTTAGGGTTATTATTAGGGTTAGAATCAGGATCATTTTTAGCGTTAGGGTTGGGGTTAGGGTCATTGTTTGAGTGCATTTAGGGGTAGGGGAGGAGTTGGGTTAGGATTAGGGTTAGGGTTTGTGTTGGTAGAATCGAGGTTTTGGGTTAGGCTTAGGGTCATCAGAGCATTTGGGGCCATAATTCAGAGCGTTTGGGCTTAGGGTTAGTGTTGAAATTGATGATTTAGTTATAGCGTTAGAGTCAGGCACATTTAGGGATAGAGTTATGATTAGAATTCAGTGCATGTAAGGTTAAGGTTAGGTTTAGGATTAGGGTTAGGTTTAGGGTCAGGGTTGGAATCGAGAGCATTAAGGATAGTGCTAGGGCTAGAGTTAGGTTTAGGGTTAGCTTTCGTAGAATCGAGGGTTAGGCTTAGGGTTAGGCTTAGCGTGAGGGTTAGGGTTAGAATCAAGCACAGTTTTAGTGTTAGCGTTAGGGTGAGGATTAGGGTTAAAGTGATTTTAGGGCTAGTGGAAGGGATAGGGTTAGGATTAGGGTTAAGGTTTGTGTTGGTAGAATCGAGGTTTAGGTTTAGGCTTAGGGTCAGGATTGCATTTTGGATCAGAATCGAGTGTATTTATTCTTTGGGTTAGTGTTCAAATTGACGATTTAGTGTTAGGGTTTGAATCGAGCACATTTAGGGTGAGAGTTATGCTTAGAATTCAGTGCATTTAGGGTTAGCGTTAGGGTTAGGGTTAGATTCAGGGTCAGGGTTAAAATCGAGAGCATTTAAGGATAGTGCTAGCGTTAGAGTTAGGTTTAGCGTTCGCTTTCGTAGAATCGAGGGTTAAGCTTAAGGTTAGGCTTAGGGATAGGGTTACGGCTAGAATCAGGCACATTTTTAGTGGTCTGCTTTGCATCAGGGTATGGCTTAGAGTCCATTTAGGGGTAGCGTAGGAGTAGGGTTACGATTAGGATTAAGGTTTGTGTTGGTACAATCGAGGTTTAGGGTTAGGCTTAGGGTCAGGAATGGCTTTTGGATTAGAGTCGAGTGCATTTAGGGTTAGGGATAGTGTTGAAATTGACGATTTAGTGTTAGGGTTAGAATCGAGCACATTTAGGGTTAGAGTTTTGGTTAGAATTCGCTAGGGTTAGGGTCAGTGTAAGGGGTAGGGGTAGGGTGGGAGTGCATTAAGGGGTTGGGGTAGGGGTAGGGTTAGGATTAGGGTTAGGGTTTGTGTTGGTAGAATCGAAGTTTAGGGTTAGGGGTAGGGTGAGGATTGCCTTTTGGGTTAGAGTCGAGTGCATTTAGGGTTAGGGATAGTGTTGAAATTGACGATTTAGTGTTTGGGTTAGAATGGAACACATTTAGGGTTAGAGGTTTGGTTTGAATTCGTTAGGGTTAGGGTTAGTGTAAGGGGTAGGGGTAGGGTTAGAGTGCATTTAGGGGTATGTGTAGGGGTAGGGTTAGGATTAGGGTTAGGGTTTGTGTTGGTAGAATCGAAGTTTAGGGTTAGGCGTAGGGTGAGGATTGCCTTTTGGGTTACAACTGAGTGCATTTAGAGTTAGGGTTAGTGTTGAGATTGACGATTTTGTGTTAGACTTAGAATCGAGCACATTAGGGTTAGAGTTATGGCTAGAATCCACTATATTTAAGCTTAGGGTTAGGGTTAGAGTTTGTGTTGGTAGAATCGAGGTTTAGGGTTAGGCTTAGGGTCAGGATTGCCTTTTGGGTTAGAGTCGAGTGCATTTAGGGTTAGGCTTAGTGTTGAGATTGAAGATTTAGTGTTAGGGTTATAATCCAGCACATTAGGGTTAGAGTTATGGTTAGAATCCAGTGCATTTCGGGTTAGGATTAGGGATAGGGTTAGGTTTATGTTTAGGGTGAGGGTTAGAATCGAGTGCATTTAAGGATAGTGTTGGGGTTAGAGATAGGTATAGGGTTAGCTTTCGTAGAATCGAGGGTCAGTGTTCGGGTGAGGGTTAGGGTTATTATTAGGGTTAGAATCAGGATCATTTTTAGCGTTAGGGTTGGGGTTAGGGTCATTGTTTGAGTGCATTTAGGGGTAGGGGAGGAGTTGGGTTAGGATTAGGGTTAGGGTTTGTGTTGGTAGAATCGAGGTTTTGGGTTAGGCTTAGGGTCATCAGAGCATTTGGGGCCATAATTCAGAGCGTTTGGGCTTAGGGTTAGTGTTGAAATTGATGATTTAGTTATAGCGTTAGAGTCAGGCACATTTAGGGATAGAGTTATGATTAGAATTCAGTGCATGTAAGGTTAGGGTTAGGTTTAGGATTAGGGTTAGGTTTAGGGTCAGGGTTGGAATCGAGAGCATTAAGGATAGTGCTAGGGCTAGAGTTAGGTTTAGGGTTAGCTTTCGTAGAATCGAGGGTTAGGCTTAGGGTTAGGCTTAGCGTGAGGGTTAGGGTTAGAATCAAGCACAGTTTTAGTGTTAGCGTTAGGGTGAGGATTAGGGTTAAAGTGATTTTAGGGCTAGTGGAAGGGATAGGGTTAGGATTAGGGTTAAGGTTTGTGTTGGTAGAATCGAGGTTTAGGTTTAGGCTTAGGGTCAGGATTGCATTTTGGATCAGAATCGAGTGTATTTATTCTTTGGGTTAGTGTTCAAATTGACGATTTAGTGTTAGGGTTTGAATCGAGCACATTTAGGGTGAGAGTTATGCTTAGAATTCAGTGCATTTAGGGTTAGCGTTAGGGTTAGGGTTAGATTCAGGGTCAGGGTTAAAATCGAGAGCATTTAAGGATAGTGCTAGCGTTAGAGTTAGGTTTAGCGTTCGCTTTCGTAGAATCGAGGGTTAAGCTTAAGGTTAGGCTTAGGGATAGGGTTACGGCTAGAATCAGGCACATTTTTAGTGGTCTGCTTTGCATCAGGGTATGGCTTAGAGTCCATTTAGGGGTAGCGTAGGAGTAGGGTTACGATTAGGATTAAGGTTTGTGTTGGTACAATCGAGGTTTAGGGTTAGGCTTAGGGTCAGGAATGGCTTTTGGATTAGAGTCGAGTGCATTTAGGGTTAGGGATAGTGTTGAAATTGACGATTTAGTGTTAGGGTTAGAATCGAGCACATTTAGGGTTAGAGTTTTGGTTAGAATTCGCTAGGGTTAGGGTCAGTGTAAGGGGTAGGGGTAGGGTGGGAGTGCATTAAGGGGTTGGGGTAGGGGTAGGGTTAGGATTAGGGTTAGGGTTTGTGTTGGTAGAATCGAAGTTTAGGGTTAGGGGTAGGGTGAGGATTGCCTTTTGGGTTAGAGTCGAGTGCATTTAGGGTTAGGGATAGTGTTGAAATTGACGATTTAGTGTTTGGGTTAGAATGGAACACATTTAGGGTTAGAGGTTTGGTTAGAATTCGTTAGGGTTAGGGTTAGTGTAAGGGGTAGGGGTAGGGTTAGAGTGCATTTAGGGGTATGTGTAGGGGTAGGGTTAGGATTAGGGTTAGGGTTTGTGTTGGTAGAATCGAAGTTTAGGGTTAGGCGTAGGGTGAGGATTGCCTTTTGGGTTACAACTGAGTGCATTTAGAGTTAGGGTTAGTGTTGAGATTGACGATTTTGTGTTAGACTTAGAATCGAGCACATTAGGGTTAGAGTTATGGCTAGAATCCACTATATTTAAGCTTAGGGTTAGGGTTAGAGTTTGTGTTGGTAGAATCGAGGTTTAGGGTTAGGCTTAGGGTCAGGATTGCCTTTTGGGTTAGAGTCGAGTGCATTTAGGGTTAGGCTTAGTGTTGAGATTGAAGATTTAGTGTTAGGGTTATAATCCAGCACATTAGGGTTAGAGTTATGGTTAGAATCCAGTGCATTTCGGGTTAGGATTAGGGATAGGGTTAGGTTTATGTTTAGGGTGAGGGTTAGAATCGAGTGCATTTAAGGATAGTGTTGGGGTTAGAGATAGGTATAGGGTTAGCTTTCGTAGAATCGAGGGTCAGTGTTCGGGTGAGGGTTAGGGTTATTATTAGGGTTAGAATCAGGATCATTTTTAGCGTTAGGGTTGGGGTTAGGGTCATAGTGCATTTAGGGGTAGGGGAGGAGTTGGGTTAGGATTAGGGTTAGGGTTTGTGTTGGTAGAATCGAGGTTTTGGGTTAGGCTTAGGGTCATCAGAGCATTTGGGGCCATAATTCAGAGCGTTTGGGCTTAGGGTTAGTGTTGAAATTGATGATTTAGTTATAGCGTTAGAGTCAGGCACATTTAGGGATAGAGTTATGATTAGAATTCAGTGCATGTAAGGTTAGGGTTAGGTTTAGGATTAGGGTTAGGTTTAGGGTCAGGGTTGGAATCGAGAGCATTAAGGATAGTGCTAGGGCTAGAGTTAGGTTTAGGGTTAGCTTTCGTAGAATCGAGGGTTAGGCTTAGGGTTAGGCTTAGCGTGAGGGTTAGGGTTAGAATCAAGCACAGTTTTAGTGTTAGCGTTAGGGTGAGGATTAGGGTTAAAGTGATTTTAGGGCTAGTGGAAGGGATAGGGTTAGGATTAGGGTTAAGGTTTGTGTTGGTAGAATCGAGGTTTAGGTTTAGGCTTAGGGTCAGGATTGCATTTTGGATCAGAATCGAGTGTATTTATTCTTTGGGTTAGTGTTCAAATTGACGATTTAGTGTTAGGGTTTGAATCGAGCACATTTAGGGTGAGAGTTATGCTTAGAATTCAGTGCATTTAGGGTTAGCGTTAGGGTTAGGGTTAGATTCAGGGTCAGGGTTAAAATCGAGAGCATTTAAGGATAGTGCTAGCGTTAGAGTTAGGTTTAGCGTTCGCTTTCGTAGAATCGAGGGTTAAGCTTAAGGTTAGGCTTAGGGATAGGGTTACGGCTAGAATCAGGCACATTTTTAGTGGTCTGCTTTGCATCAGGGTATGGCTTAGAGTCCATTTAGGGGTAGCGTAGGAGTAGGGTTACGATTAGGATTAAGGTTTGTGTTGGTACAATCGAGGTTTAGGGTTAGGCTTAGGGTCAGGAATGGCTTTTGGATTAGAGTCGAGTGCATTTAGGGTTAGGGATAGTGTTGAAATTGACGATTTAGTGTTAGGGTTAGAATCGAGCACATTTAGGGTTAGAGTTTTGGTTAGAATTCGCTAGGGTTAGGGTCAGTGTAAGGGGTAGGGGTAGGGTGGGAGTGCATTAAGGGGTTGGGGTAGGGGTAGGGTTAGGATTAGGGTTAGGGTTTGTGTTGGTAGAATCGAAGTTTAGGGTTAGGGGTAGGGTGAGGATTGCCTTTTGGGTTAGAGTCGAGTGCATTTAGGGTTAGGGATAGTGTTGAAATTGACGATTTAGTGTTTGGGTTAGAATGGAACACATTTAGGGTTAGAGGTTTGGTTTGAATTCGTTAGGGTTAGGGTTAGTGTAAGGGGTAGGGGTAGGGTTAGAGTGCATTTAGGGGTATGTGTAGGGGTAGGGTTAGGATTAGGGTTAGGGTTTGTGTTGGTAGAATCGAAGTTTAGGGTTAGGCGTAGGGTGAGGATTGCCTTTTGGGTTACAACTGAGTGCATTTAGAGTTAGGGTTAGTGTTGAGATTGACGATTTTGTGTTAGACTTAGAATCGAGCACATTAGGGTTAGAGTTATGGCTAGAATCCACTATATTTAAGCTTAGGGTTAGGGTTAGAGTTTGTGTTGGTAGAATCGAGGTTTAGGGTTAGGCTTAGGGTCAGGATTGCCTTTTGGGTTAGAGTCGAGTGCATTTAGGGTTAGGCTTAGTGTTGAGATTGAAGATTTAGTGTTAGGGTTATAATCCAGCACATTAGGGTTAGAGTTATGGTTAGAATCCAGTGCATTTCGGGTTAGGATTAGGGATAGGGTTAGGTTTATGTTTAGGGTGAGGGTTAGAATCGAGTGCATTTAAGGATAGTGTTGGGGTTAGAGATAGGTATAGGGTTAGCTTTCGTAGAATCGAGGGTCAGTGTTCGGGTGAGGGTTAGGGTAATTATTAGGGTTAGAATCAGGATCATTTTTAGCGTTAGGGTTGGGGTTAGGGTCATTGTTTGAGTGCATTTAGGGGTAGGGGAGGAGTTGGGTTAGGATTAGGGTTAGGGTTTGTGTTGGTAGAATCGAGGTTTTGGGTTAGGCTTAGGGTCATCAGAGCATTTGGGGCCATAATTCAGAGCGTTTGGGCTTAGGGTTAGTGTTGAAATTGATGATTTAGTTATAGCGTTAGAGTCAGGCACATTTAGGGATAGAGTTATGATTAGAATTCAGTGCATGTAAGGTTAGGGTTAGGTTTAGGATTAGGGTTAGGTTTAGGGTCAGGGTTGGAATCGAGAGCATTAAGGATAGTGCTAGGGCTAGAGTTAGGTTTAGGGTTAGCTTTCGTAGAATCGAGGGTTAGGCTTAGGGTTAGGCTTAGCGTGAGGGTTAGGGTTAGAATCAAGCACAGTTTTAGTGTTAGCGTTAGGGTGAGGATTAGGGTTAAAGTGATTTTAGGGCTAGTGGAAGGGATAGGGTTAGGATTAGGGTTAAGGTTTGTGTTGGTAGAATCGAGGTTTAGGTTTAGGCTTAGGGTCAGGATTGCATTTTGGATCAGAATCGAGTGTATTTATTCTTTGGGTTAGTGTTCAAATTGACGATTTAGTGTTAGGGTTTGAATCGAGCACATTTAGGGTGAGAGTTATGCTTAGAATTCAGTGCATTTAGGGTTAGCGTTAGGGTTAGGGTTAGATTCAGGGTCAGGGTTAAAATCGAGAGCATTTAAGGATAGTGCTAGCGTTAGAGTTAGGTTTAGCGTTCGCTTTCGTAGAATCGAGGGTTAAGCTTAAGGTTAGGCTTAGGGATAGGGTTACGGCTAGAATCAGGCACATTTTTAGTGGTCTGCTTTGCATCAGGGTATGGCTTAGAGTCCATTTAGGGGTAGCGTAGGAGTAGGGTTACGATTAGGATTAAGGTTTGTGTTGGTACAATCGAGGTTTAGGGTTAGGCTTAGGGTCAGGAATGGCTTTTGGATTAGAGTCGAGTGCATTTAGGGTTAGGGATAGTGTTGAAATTGACGATTTAGTGTTAGGGTTAGAATCGAGCACATTTAGGGTTAGAGTTTTGGTTAGAATTCGCTAGGGTTAGGGTCAGTGTAAGGGGTAGGGGTAGGGTGGGAGTGCATTAAGGGGTTGGGGTAGGGGTAGGGTTAGGATTAGGGTTAGGGTTTGTGTTGGTAGAATCGAAGTTTAGGGTTAGGGGTAGGGTGAGGATTGCCTTTTGGGTTAGAGTCGAGTGCATTTAGGGTTAGGGATAGTGTTGAAATTGACGATTTAGTGTTTGGGTTAGAATGGAACACATTTAGGGTTAGAGGTTTGGTTAGAATTCGTTAGGGTTAGGGTTAGTGTAAGGGTAGGGGTAGGGTTAGAGTGCATTTAGGGGTATGTGTAGGGGTAGGGTTAGGATTAGGGTTAGGGTTTGTGTTGGTAGAATCGAAGTTTAGGGTTAGGCGTAGGGTGAGGATTGCCTTTTGGGTTACAACTGAGTGCATTTAGAGTTAGGGTTAGTGTTGAGATTGACGATTTTGTGTTAGACTTAGAATCGAGCACATTAGGGTTAGAGTTATGGCTAGAATCCACTATATTTAAGCTTAGGGTTAGGGTTAGAGTTTGTGTTGGTAGAATCGAGGTTTAGGGTTAGGCTTAGGGTCAGGATTGCCTTTTGGGTTAGAGTCGAGTGCATTTAGGGTTAGGCTTAGTGTTGAGATTGAAGATTTAGTGTTAGGGTTATAATCCAGCACATTAGGGTTAGAGTTATGGTTAGAATCCAGTGCATTTCGGGTTAGGATTAGGGATAGGGTTAGGTTTATGTTTAGGGTGAGGGTTAGAATCGAGTGCATTTAAGGATAGTGTTGGGGTTAGAGATAGGTATAGGGTTAGCTTTCGTAGAATCGAGGGTCAGTGTGTTCGGGTGAGGGTTAGGGTTATTATTAGGGTTAGAATCAGGATCATTTTTAGCGTTAGGGTTGGGGTTAGGGTCATTGTTTGAGTGCATTTAGGGGTAGGGGAGGAGTTGGGTTAGGATTAGGGTTAGGGTTTGTGTTGGTAGAATCGAGGTTTTGGGTTAGGCTTAGGGTCATCAGAGCATTTGGGGCCATAATTCAGAGCGTTTGGGCTTAGGGTTAGTGTTGAAATTGATGATTTAGTTATAGCGTTAGAGTCAGGCACATTTAGGGATAGAGTTATGATTAGAATTCAGTGCATGTAAGGTTAGGGTTAGGTTTAGGATTAGGGTTAGGTTTAGGGTCAGGGTTGGAATCGAGAGCATTAAGGATAGTGCTAGGGCTAGAGTTAGGTTTAGGGTTAGCTTTCGTAGAATCGAGGGTTAGGCTTAGGGTTAGGCTTAGCGTGAGGGTTAGGGTTAGAATCAAGCACAGTTTTAGTGTTAGCGTTAGGGTGAGGATTAGGGTTAAAGTGATTTTAGGGCTAGTGGAAGGGATAGGGTTAGGATTAGGGTTAAGGTTTGTGTTGGTAGAATCGAGGTTTAGGTTTAGGCTTAGGGTCAGGATTGCATTTTGGATCAGAATCGAGTGTATTTATTCTTTGGGTTAGTGTTCAAATTGACGATTTAGTGGTTAGGGTTTGAATCGAGCACATTTAGGGTGAGAGTTATGCTTAGAATTCAGTGCATTTAGGGTTAGCGTTAGGGTTAGGGTTAGATTCAGGGTCAGGGTTAAAATCGAGAGCATTTAAGGATAGTGCTAGCGTTAGAGTTAGGTTTAGCGTTCGCTTTCGTAGAATCGAGGGTTAAGCTTAAGGTTAGGCTTAGGGATAGGGTTACGGCTAGAATCAGGCACATTTTTAGTGGTCTGCTTTGCATCAGGGTATGGCTTAGAGTCCATTTAGGGGTAGCGTAGGAGTAGGGTTACGATTAGGATTAAGGTTTGTGTTGGTACAATCGAGGTTTAGGGTTAGGCTTAGGGTCAGGAATGGCTTTTGGATTAGAGTCGAGTGCATTTAGGGTTAGGGATAGTGTTGAAATTGACGATTTAGTGTTAGGGTTAGAATCGAGCACATTTAGGGTTAGAGTTTTGGTTAGAATTCGCTAGGGTTAGGGTCAGTGTAAGGGGGTAGGGGTAGGGTGGGAGTGCATTAAGGGGTTGGGGTAGGGGTAGGGTTAGGATTAGGGTTAGGGTTTGTGTTGGTAGAATCGAAGTTTAGGGTTAGGGGTAGGGTGAGGATTGCCTTTTGGGTTAGAGTCGAGTGCATTTAGGGTTAGGGATAGTGTTGAAATTGACGATTTAGTGTTTGGGTTAGAATGGAACACATTTAGGGTTAGAGGTTTGGTTAGAATTCGTTAGGGTTAGGGTTAGTGTAAGGGGTAGGGGTAGGGTTAGAGTGCATTTAGGGGTATGTGTAGGGGTAGGGTTAGGATTAGGGTTAGGGTTTGTGTTGGTAGAATCGAAGTTTAGGGTTAGGCGTAGGGTGAGGATTGCCTTTTGGGTTACAACTGAGTGCATTTAGAGTTAGGGTTAGTGTTGAGATTGACGATTTTGTGTTAGACTTAGAATCGAGCACATTAGGGTTAGAGTTATGGCTAGAATCCACTATATTTAAGCTTAGGGTTAGGGTTAGAGTTTGTGTTGGTAGAATCGAGGTTTAGGGTTAGGCTTAGGGTCAGGATTGCCTTTTGGGTTAGAGTCGAGTGCATTTAGGGTTAGGCTTAGTGTTGAGATTGAAGATTTAGTGTTAGGGTTATAATCCAGCACATTAGGGTTAGAGTTATGGTTAGAATCCAGTGCATTTCGGGTTAGGATTAGGGATAGGGTTAGGTTTATGTTTAGGGTGAGGGTTAGAATCGAGTGCATTTAAGGATAGTGTTGGGGTTAGAGATAGGTATAGGGTTAGCTTTCGTAGAATCGAGGGTCAGTGTTCGGGTGAGGGTTAGGGTAATTATTAGGGTTAGAATCAGGATCATTTTTAGCGTTAGGGTTGGGGTTAGGGTCATTGTTTGAGTGCATTTAGGGGTAGGGGAGGAGTTGGGTTAGGATTAGGGTTAGGGTTTGTGTTGGTAGAATCGAGGTTTTGGGTTAGGCTTAGGGTCATCAGAGCATTTGGGGCCATAATTCAGAGCGTTTGGGCTTAGGGTTAGTGTTGAAATTGATGATTTAGTTATAGCGTTAGAGTCAGGCACATTTAGGGATAGAGTTATGATTAGAATTCAGTGCATTTAAGGTTAGGGTTAGGTTTAGGATTAGGGTTAGGTTTAGGGTCAGGGTTGGAATCGAGAGCATTAAGGATAGTGCTAGGGCTAGAGTTAGGTTTAGGGTTAGCTTTCGTAGAATCGAGGGTTAGGCTTAGGGTTAGGCTTAGCGTGAGGGTTAGGGTTAGAATCAAGCACAGTTTTAGTGTTAGCGTTAGGGTGAGGATTAGGGTTAAAGTGATTTTAGGGCTAGTGGAAGGGATAGGGTTAGGATTAGGGTTAAGGTTTGTGTTGGTAGAATCGAGGTTTAGGTTTAGGCTTAGGGTCAGGATTGCATTTTGGATCAGAATCGAGTGTATTTATTCTTTGGGTTAGTGTTCAAATTGACGATTTAGTGTTAGGGTTTGAATCGAGCACATTTAGGGTGAGAGTTATGCTTAGAATTCAGTGCATTTAGGGTTAGCGTTAGGGTTAGGGTTAGATTCAGGGTCAGGGTTAAAATCGAGAGCATTTAAGGATAGTGCTAGCGTTAGAGTTAGGTTTAGCGTTCGCTTTCGTAGAATCGAGGGTTAAGCTTAAGGTTAGGCTTAGGGATAGGGTTACGGCTAGAATCAGGCACATTTTTAGTGGTCTGCTTTGCATCAGGGTATGGCTTAGAGTCCATTTAGGGGTAGCGTAGGAGTAGGGTTACGATTAGGATTAAGGTTTGTGTTGGTACAATCGAGGTTTAGGGTTAGGCTTAGGGTCAGGAATGGCTTTTGGATTAGAGTCGAGTGCATTTAGGGTTAGGGATAGTGTTGAATTGACGATTTAGTGTTAGGGTTAGAATCGAGCACATTTAGGGTTAGAGTTTTGGTTAGAATTCGCTAGGGTTAGGGTCAGTGTAAGGGGTAGGGGTAGGGTGGGAGTGCATTAAGGGGTTGGGGTAGGGGTAGGGTTAGGATTAGGGTTAGGGTTTGTGTTGGTAGAATCGAAGTTTAGGGTTAGGGGTAGGGTGAGGATTGCCTTTTGGGTTAGAGTCGAGTGCATTTAGGGTTAGGGATAGTGTTGAAATTGACGATTTAGTGTTTGGGTTAGAATGGAACACATTTAGGGTTAGAGGTTTGGTTAGAATTCGTTAGGGTTAGGGTTAGTGTAAGGGGTAGGGGTAGGGTTAGAGTGCATTTAGGGGTATGTGTAGGGGTAGGGTTAGGATTAGGGTTAGGGTTTGTGTTGGTAGAATCGAAGTTTAGGGTTAGGCGTAGGGTGAGGATTGCCTTTTGGGTTACAACTGAGTGCATTTAGAGTTAGGGTTAGTGTTGAGATTGACGATTTTGTGTTAGACTTAGAATCGAGCACATTAGGGTTAGAGTTATGGCTAGAATCCACTATATTTAAGCTTAGGGTTAGGGTTAGAGTTTGTGTTGGTAGAATCGAGGTTTAGGGTTAGGCTTAGGGTCAGGATTGCCTTTTGGGTTAGAGTCGAGTGCATTTAGGGTTAGGCTTAGTGTTGAGATTGAAGATTTAGTGTTAGGGTTATAATCCAGCACATTAGGGTTAGAGTTATGGTTAGAATCCAGTGCATTTCGGGTTAGGATTAGGGATAGGGTTAGGTTTATGTTTAGGGTGAGGGAGGGTTAGAATCGAGTGCATTTAAGGATAGTGTTGGGGTTAGAGATAGGTATAGGGTTAGCTTTCGTAGAATCGAGGGTCAGTGTTCGGAGTGAGGGTTAGGGTTATTATTAGGGTTAGAATCAGGATCATTTTTAGCGTTAGGGTTGGGGTTAGGGTCATTGTTTGAGTGCATTTAGGGGTAGGGGAGGAGTTGGGTTAGGATTAGGGTTAGGGTTTGTGTTGGTAGAATCGAGGTTTTGGGTTAGGCTTAGGGTCATCAGAGCATTTGGGGCCATAATTCAGAGCGTTTGGGCTTAGGGTTAGTGTTGAAATTGATGATTTAGTTATAGCGTTAGAGTCAGGCACATTTAGGGATAGAGTTATGATTAGAATTCAGTGCATGTAAGGTTAGGGTTAGGTTTAGGATTAGGGTTAGGTTTAGGGTCAGGGTTGGGAATCGAGAGCATTAAGGATAGTGCTAGGGCTAGAGTTAGGTTTAGGGTTAGCTTTCGTAGAATCGAGGGTTAGGCTTAGGGTTAGGCTTAGCGTGAGGGTTAGGGTTAGAATCAAGCACAGTTTTAGTGTTAGCGTTAGGGTGAGGATTAGGGTTAAAGTGATTTTAGGGCTAGTGGAAGGGATAGGGTTAGGATTAGGGTTAAGGTTTGTGTTGGTAGAATCGAGGTTTAGGTTTAGGCTTAGGGTCAGGATTGCATTTTGGATCAGAATCGAGTGTATTTATTCTTTGGGTTAGTGTTCAAATTGACGATTTAGTGTTAGGGTTTGAATCGAGCACATTTAGGGTGAGAGTTATGCTTAGAATTCAGTGCATTTAGGGTTAGCGTTAGGGTTAGGGTTAGATTCAGGGTCAGGGTTAAAATCGAGAGCATTTAAGGATAGTGCTAGCGTTAGAGTTAGGTTTAGCGTTCGCTTTCGTAGAATCGAGGGTTAAGCTTAAGGTTAGGCTTAGGGATAGGGTTACGGCTAGAATCAGGCACATTTTTAGTGGTCTGCTTTGCATCAGGGTATGGCTTAGAGTCCATTTAGGGGTAGCGTAGGAGTAGGGTTACGATTAGGATTAAGGTTTGTGTTGGTACAATCGAGGTTTAGGGTTAGGCTTAGGGTCAGGAATGGCTTTTGGATTAGAGTCGAGTGCATTTAGGGTTAGGGATAGTGTTGAAATTGACGATTTAGTGTTAGGGTTAGAATCGAGCACATTTAGGGTTAGAGTTTTGGTTAGAATTCGCTAGGGTTAGGGTCAGTGTAAGGGGTAGGGGTAGGGTGGGAGTGCATTAAGGGGTTGGGGTAGGGGTAGGGTTAGGATTAGGGTTAGGGTTTGTGTTGGTAGAATCGAAGTTTAGGGTTAGGGTAGGGTGAGGATTGCCTTTTGGGTTAGAGTCGAGTGCATTTAGGGTTAGGGATAGTGTTGAAATTGACGATTTAGTGTTTGGGTTAGAATGGAACACATTTAGGGTTAGAGGTTTGGTTAGAATTCGTGTAGGGTTAGGGTTAGTGTAAGGGGTAGGGGTAGGGTTAGAGTGCATTTAGGGGTATGTGTAGGGGTAGGGTTAGGATTAGGGTTAGGGTTTGTGTTGGTAGAATCGAAGTTTAGGGTTAGGCGTAGGGTGAGGATTGCCTTTTGGGTTACAACTGAGTGCATTTAGAGTTAGGGTTAGTGTTGAGATTGACGATTTTGTGTTAGACTTAGAATCGAGCACATTAGGGTTAGAGTTATGGCTAGAATCCACTATATTTAAGCTTAGGGTTAGGGTTAGAGTTTGTGTTGGTAGAATCGAGGTTTAGGGTTAGGCTTAGGGTCAGGATTGCTTTTGGGTTAGAGTCGAGTGCATTTAGGGTTAGGCTTAGTGTTGAGATTGAAGATTTAGTGTTAGGGTTATAATCCAGCACATTAGGGTTAGAGTTATGGTTAGAATCCAGTGCATTTCGGGTTAGGATTAGGGATAGGGTTAGGTTTATGTTTAGGGTGAGGGTTAGAATCGAGTGCATTTAAGGATAGTGTTGGGGTTAGAGATAGGTATAGGGTTAGCTTTCGTAGAATCGAGGGTCAGTGTTCGGGTGAGGGTTAGGGTTATTATTAGGGTTAGAATCAGGATCATTTTTAGCGTTAGGGTTGGGGTTAGGGTCATTGTTTGAGTGCATTAGGGGTAGGGGAGGAGTTGGGTTAGGATTAGGGTTAGGGTTTGTGTTGGTAGAATCGAGGTTTTGGGTTAGGCTTAGGGTCATCAGAGCATTTGGGGCCATAATTCAGAGCGTTTGGGCTTAGGGTTAGTGTTGAAATTGATGATTTAGTTATAGCGTTAGAGTCAGGCACATTTAGGATAGAGTTATGATTAGAATTCAGTGCATGTAAGGTTAGGGTTAGGTTTAGGATTAGGGTTAGGTTTAGGGTCAGGGTTGAATCGAGAGCATTAAGGATAGTGCTAGGGCTAGAGTTAGGTTTAGGGTTAGCTTTCGTAGAATCGAGGGTTAGGCTTAGGGTTAGGCTTAGCGTGAGGGTTAGGGTTAGAATCAAGCACAGTTTTAGTGTTAGCGTTAGGGTGAGGATTAGGGTTAAAGTGATTTTAGGGCTAGTGGAAGGGATAGGGTTAGGATTAGGGTTAAGGTTTGTGTTGGTAGAATCGAGGTTTAGTTTAGGCTTAGGGTCAGGATTGCATTTTGGATCAGAATCGAGTGTATTTATTCTTTGGGTTAGTGTTCAAATTGACGATTTAGTGTTAGGGTTTGAATCGAGCACATTTAGGGTGAGAGTTATGCTTAGAATTCAGTGCATTTAGGGTTAGCGTTAGGGTTAGGGTTAGATTCAGGGTCAGGGTTAAATCGAGAGCATTTAAGGATAGTGCTAGCGTTAGAGTTAGGTTTAGCGTTCGCTTTCGTAGAATCGAGGGTTAAGCTTAAGGTTAGGCTTAGGGATAGGGTTACGGCTAGAATCAGGCACATTTTTAGTGGTCTGCCTTTGCATCAGGGTATGGCTTAGAGTCCAATTTAGGGTAGCGTAGGAGTAGGGTTACGATTAGGATTAAGGTTTGTGTTGGTACAATCGAGGTTTAGGGTTAGGCTTAGGTCAGAATGCTTTTGGATTAGAGTCGAGTGCATTAGGTTAGGGATAGTG